>NC_064629.1:814636066-814939096 GCF_023864275.1 Schistocerca cancellata | reverse complement strand
AAGTCAGTAGATTTCTCCGTTTGCGGACCATATAATCAATAGTATGATACTCCATTCACCCCTGCTCTGCCTATACACTCTGCTTGCCTCTTTTGTAAAGCCTCGTCGCCAGTTTTGTAAGGGCCTCGTCTCTACTGCCGTGGAGGCCGAGTTGCCACTATTACGGTAGGTCGAGTTTGTGATTTCGTGAAGCGGCTTCTGGTACAGTACGAGGTGCATTCAAGTTCTAAGGCCTCTGATTTTTTTTCTAATTAACTACTCACCCGAAATCGATGAAACTGGCGTTACTTCTCGACGTAATCGCCCTGCAGACGTACACATTTTTCACAACGCTGACGCCATGATTCCATGGCAGCGGCGAAGGCTTCTTTAGGAGTCTGTTTTGACCACTGGAAAATCTCTGAGGCAATAGCAACACGGCTGGTGAATGTGCAGCCACGGAGAGTGTCTTTCATTGTTGGAAAAAGCCAAAAGTCACTAGGAGCCAGGTCAGGTGAGTAGGGAGCATGAGAAATCACTTCAAAGTTGTTATCACGAAGAAACTGTTGCGTAACGTTAGCTCGATGCGCGGGTGCGTTGTCTTGGTGAAACAGCACACGCGCAGCCCTTCCCGGACGTTTTTGTTGCACTGCAGGAAGGAATTTGTTCTTCAAAACATTTTCGTAGGATGCACCTGTTACCGTAGTGCCCTTTGGAACGCAATTGGTAAGGATTACGCCCTCGCTGTCCCAGAACGTGGACACCATCATTTTTTCAGCACTGTCGATTACCCGAAATTTTTTTGGTGGCGGTGAATCTGTGTGCTTCCATTGAGCTGACTGGCGCTTAGTTTCTGGATTGAAAAATGGCATCCACGTCTCATCCATTGTCACAACCGACGAAAAGAAAGTCCCATTAATGCTGCCGTTGCGTGTCAACATTGCTCGGCAACATGCCACACGGGCAGCCATGTGGTCGTCAGTCAGCATTCGTGGCACCCACCTGGATGACACTTTTCGCATTTTCAGGTCGTCATGCAGGATTGTGTGCACAGAACCCACAGAAGTGCCAAGTCTGGAGGTGATCTGTTCAACAGTCATTCGGCGATCCCCCAAAACAATTCTCTCCACTTTCTCGATCATGTCGTCAGACCGGCTTGTGCGAGCGAGAGGTTGTTTCGGTTTGTTGTCACACGATGTTCTGCCTTCATTAAACTGTCGCACCCACGAACGCACTTTCGACACATCCATAACTCCATCACCACATGTCTCCTTGAACTGTCGATTAATTTCAATTGGTTTCACACCACGCAAATTCAGAAAACGAATGAATGCACGCTGTTCAAGTAAGGAAAACGTCGCCATTTTAAGTATTTAAAACAGTTCTCATTCTCGCCGCTGGCGGTAAAATTCCATCTGCTGTACGGTGCTGCCATCTCTGGGACGTATTGACAATGAACGCGGCCTCATTTTAAAACAATGCGCATGTTTCTATCTCTTTCCAGTCTGGAGAAAAAAAATCGGAGGCCTTAGAACTTGAATGCACCTCGTACACCACTAAGACAATCTCTCCCTGCCACTATTACACAGCTATGCCCCAGAGTCAGGTAACAAGGCAGGAGAACGAAGGTTCTTCAACATTTCAACAAATTAGTAACAAAGTCACACAAATGATTCAGAAAGGTTTACTTACGTTTGTGATTAGTTGAAATATGAATTCCGCAGCACAAAAAAGGCCGTCAATGGCTAAGTGTAAATAGTCGTAGGTAAACTTCACAGTACATAGCAAATGCAATTACAACAACTGTCTGTTCACTTCTAAGAGTTCACTAAACGACGTTCCCTGTCTAAGTCAGCCCTGGACGATGATTTATAACCAAGTGCGCGAGAGCTGCTCTTCTATCTTCCGAGTAGGCTTCTGACCGTTGTCATCCGGTCATTAGCGGGCTATACTCGGCCGGTTAATTGGTCGAGGCGAAGTCGATATCTTCATCCTCAACGCCGCCCTTGGCGCTGGTGGAACTCGCGCAAGTGGCGAGTCTCCAAAGCACTGGAACAGCTCGCATCTTTGCACCTATGGTGCTTTTGCCCTGGCTGTGTCTTGTTCGGACGACACAGCAGCCTCGTCAAAAAATGCTTCAAATGGTTCTGAGCACTATGGGACTTAACATCTGAGATCATCAGTTCCCTAGAACGTAGAACTACTTAAACATAACTAACCTAAGGACATCACACACATCCATGCCCGAGGCAGGATTCGAACCTGCGACCGTAGCAGCAGCGCGGTTCCGGACTGAAGTGCCTAGAACCGCTCGGCCACAACGATCGGCTGCAGCCTCGTCACACGCCGCAACACCACCAAATAGCATTCAGTCTTGTGGTGTCCAGTTGTCATTAAGTTCTCATTTAAGTATCACAAATATTCAAGATGCCCTTTTGCGGATGCAGGACAAACTCGTTATTTACTTTAGCGAGCATGTCTGGCGTTACTGCACCCGGTGTCATTGCAACGCGGCGTTGCGGCTCGTCCAATTTGTTGAGAGAGGAACCTTTCACAAAACTCCATAAAAAATCGAATATTGTGAGAAAAGGCGACTCCAGAATGCAATGGCGCAATGCAAGATCCATACTCCGCCCCGGCCAGTCCATCGTCCCGGCATCTCAAGGTGTTAGAGAGTTCTGCTACATGCAGGTAAAAAATGCCGTGTGCCTAGGGCAACCCGTCGGGTAGACAGTTCGACTGGTGCAAGTCTTTCGAGTTGACGCCACTTCGGCGACTTGCGTGTCGATGGGGATGAAATGATGATGATAAGGACAACAAAACACCCAACCCCTGAGCGGAGAAAATCTCCGACCCAGCCGGGAATCGATCCCGGGCCGTTAGGTATGACATTCCGTCGCGCTGACCACTCATTTTGCATTTTGTTCGTTGTTGATCGTTGTGTTTGGTCGTTGCGGACGTCACATGAAATCCGTTCAAGTTCGTTTGTCGATCCTTCCACTCAGTTTTTTATTATAGAGGCCAACCGGCTCTCTGACCGAACAGGCTGAGCTACCGTGCCGGTTTCACTCAGCTACCAGGGGGTTCTCCGGCTTGTTAAAAATGATATTTCCACCATGTTCTCACAATCACGTAAAAAACGAGCGAGAGAGCTAGTGGCATCGACACCCCTATCGGCGACATCAAGCACCAACTTACAACTGCTCTAAATGTGAACGTTTATTTTTGATGCGTAAATTAAGGAACACCCCAAGTTTTTAAATTCATTTATGAGGACGATATGGTTATGTGAAATCTATTTTTTTTTGTAACACACCGTACGTGTAGTTGGATAGTTCTGTGCTGTATAAATAAGATTATATCTGGTGCAGAAATTAATCCGTGTATTCGTAGTACCCGTTTATGTACAAGAAAAGAAATATTGAAGGTTAGCCTCTGATTAAATGACATGTTACAGGAGGGAGTTTCGCTATGTTGAGACAAGGTTTCCCGGATGTGTGCTGCTTTCCGGTACTAGAATGGTCACTCCCTTCCCTCTGGCCCTCGCATCGCTGTATAAAGGCTGAAAAGTGATGCAGCACTTCCGCCCCTCTGGGAATCGAACCCACACTTCCCTCTGCCGAGCTATGTGCTTCTGGAGGGGTAGTGTATGGTGACACGGAAACCGTGTTCTATGACGTATCGATAAAATTACGCACACCAACGGGAACGATTTGTAATAGTCAAGCGGAAGAACCAAATACAATTTCTTCCAACATTAGTGGAAATGATTCCCTTGACAATAACAAAAAAAGCTGCGTAGTATTGTCTGTTAACACCGCAACAGGAAATACAGGACCGACTAAATCATCGCCTAATATTACAGCCCACACATAAACTTCGAATTTTAGATGCTGTACTCAGATTAGTAACGAATGATTTGCTTTCAGTCACGTCGTGATAAATATTCTTATATTATGCTTGTAGTCCAGACTGTAAATGTCTCTAGATTGATTCTTTGAGGTTCAAATGGCGCTGAGCACTATGGGGCTTAACGTCTGAGGTCATCAGTCCCCTAGAACTTAGAACTACTTAAATCTAACTAACCTAAGGACATCACACAAATCCATGCCCGAGGCAGGATTCGAACCTGCGACCGTAGCGGTCGCGCGGTTCCAGACTGTAGCGCCTAGAACCGATTGTTTGAGGGATTTACGATATGATAACACTGCTACAAAAAGTTGAATACACTTTGTGTATTCATTTTGCAACTAACCGTGCTTAATGATTAACACAAACACGAAATTAGCAGTGTTATTTAACGCTAATTGTCGTGTGAGAAGTCATCTCTTATAAATCTGTATAGTCTGTACTGATATGTATAAATTTCATTGCTGTAAGAACGATAGTATATTGATTTCTTTGTTGATGAGTAAGGTAAGAATTTTCTTTAGCCCAGTGAACACAGTTATGGAAAATGAAAATCCTCTTTCTTATTTGTCCAATTCTATCGGCCATTGACAATGTAGCTGAAAAACACTATCTGCATTTGGATTCCGCGGATGGTTATTCTTTGAAGAAAACTGTTGTTGATAAATATTTGCAACCAAGGAATACGATAAGAGGGAAACAAGAAATCGCGCCGTCACTTATGATGCATTCTCTGCTGCCACTGCTACGTTTAAGGTAATAAAGCGGAATTTATTACAATAAGCTTCGAAATTAATTATTAGGAATTAGTATTTTAGTCACTGACCTGACTGGTACAATTTAGCGGTAGTCGCTAAACGATCTTGTTCCGTGTAGTCCGTTGTGAAGTAATCGCTGGAATGTTTTCTTCTCTGGAAGATGTCCATTTGGAAAACGATGAGCGTACGAATGTCTTGCTTCTGTTGCATTACATTTTGCAAGTCCATATATCAAAAGCGTATCTGGTATTTCCTGGTTTGAATAATTCATCGTTTCACTTCTGACTCACAGCGCAGTACTGCTGTAGGCTAAGAAAAGGTAGCAATGGCTCACACACAATACCTATTCAATAGCGCAAGTGACACGAAGTGCAGCGTGGTTAGATGTGGACGGACGTTAGTAGAAAACAAAACAGTTCCGTTTTCGTGCCTCTGCCTGTTAATAAACATCCTTTCGAAAGGGAATGCGGATGGTCCGAGATCCAGCATAACTTAGCCGGCCGGTGTGACCGTGCGGTTCTAGGCGCTACAGTCTGGAACCGCGTGACCGCTACGGTCGCAGGTTCGAATCCTGCCTCGAGCATGGATGTGTGTGATGTCCTTAGGTTAGTTAGGTTTAAGTAGTTCTAAGTTCTAGGGGACGGATGACCACAGATGTTAAGTCCCATAGTGCTCAGAGCCATTTGAACCATTTGAACCATCCAGCATAACTTATCTTCTGATGCATGCCTCTCCCAGGCGTGCTTTTCACATTCTCGTTCATCCCACAACTAGGATACAAGCAGGGACTCGGAAACGAAGTAGAATGCAGCTTATACGCATACAGACACCTCTGTTTGCTTTGATGTGTGCCGATCGCAGATATTAAGAATTATACATAAATTCCAACGGAATACTGACGTTTTTCAACTGGTTTTCCACTTTCAATATCGTTTACTTTTTTCCTCAGCTCATATATCGTCTGTCACACCGGTGTACGTGACTTACAAAGTGATGCAGGCATTCCCTTACAGCTACATGTTCGCCTAAAAGCAAATTCCGAAGTAATTCTCTCCATTTCATGTGCTTGTGGTTGGTGCTGTGGTCCCGATCTAACTCAAGCACTGGAAGAATGAGAAAATGTTGATGCAGTGAGTCAAAGATCCACGAAAATGTAGTTTTGTGGCGAAATTTCTCATTCAGGAAACACGAGAACTCTGGAACAAAAGAGCCTGTAGCCGTACACGACGTATTTTGCGCGTGTAAACGCTTGTTGCTTTACAGTGTGAGACATGCATTAGATTATAAAACTGCTGCACTTTTTCAGAAAAGCCAAAATGGGAAGTCTCTTCCTTCCATCCCTTTGCGCAAGTAATGTGTGAATCCACACTACTGCTGTACCAAATCAAGCGAACAACGTGAAGAGCGCTTTGAGTTTCAGATAACTGTACCTGGGAAACTGTTCGCGGTTGAACATAGGTTTATGTAGTGGGGTCACATTCTAATTGTTTTTCTGTCATCTCTTAATGCGTATATAGATTTGCTTATTACTGAACCAGCAGTTTGATTATTCATGATTGAGAAATGCTAACACGAAATACCCACAGACGAATGTAGTGACTGGTAGCAGCCGATCTGGGGATAAATCGGTTTGGGTTTAGGAGAAATGTAGCAACATGTAAGACAATAGTGGCCATACGACATGCCTTAAGCGATATGTAGAAAAATAACATTCATAGAATTTTTAGGTTTAGAAGAGGAGTTTTATAATGTCGATTAAAATACAATTTTCGAAAATCTGACGTTATCAGAGATTAAATACAAGGCCGCAGGAAAAAAACTGTAGGGAGCAAAATGCGATCTACAACTTGTACACAAAACAGACTGCAGTTGTAATAGCCGAAGGCCACGTAATGGAGGAAGTACCTGTAAGATGAGTTAGACTTTGCAGCTACAAACAGGCCGGACATTATCGATAACGTCAGTAAGAAGCGGGGATTAGCAATTATGATGTCGTTATAGCACCTATTGTTACGAAAGGTAATAAATCAGTTAAGAAGGCTAGAAGCGTGTTCCAGCTAGAAAGAACAGATAAGCAATTGTTAGTATCTCACTCACTTAGTTCCAGTAAGATGGACGTATAGGAATTATGAACAAAGTTTAAGCAGATTGTAAATCATGGTCTGTAGAATTATGTGCCTAGTAAGTGGATTAAGGACGGAAAAGACCCACTATGGCTGAATAACGAGATTCGAAATATGCTGAGGAAGTAGAGTCTGTTGCACTCCCGGTTCAAAAGAGAACACGCAAATGACCACAAGGAAAATTTAGCAGAGATTCGTGCGTCTGTGACAAGATCTACAAGCATACAACTACTATCACCGTCATACCTTAGCAAAAGAGTCCTATGTAAAAATCAATAAGCGGGTCTAAGGCTTCCATCCAGTCACTTCCTGACCAGGCTGGTGTGGCAGTTGCAGATAGCAAAACGAAAGCAGAAGTTTTTAATTTCATGTTCAAGAAGTCGTTTACGAATGAGAATCTTATAAACATACTGTCGTCCAGTGTCAGATATGGCGGAGAAAAAGCTGTTGACGACATGAGTTGCTGTCGATTATCGAAGTTTGTAACGAGAGCAACCTAATCATCAAAAATACTCTCCTCCCTATGAGGCGTATTTGCCATCGAGCGTCACAGATCGCAGAGATTAACAGGAACACAGGAAAACAACTTTTCTGAGTTCAAATGTAATGAAATACCTTGAAGAGAATGACCGCCCCCTTGCTAACGAGCATGGATCACGGGAACATCAGCCATGCGAACCCATCTCGCGCTTGTCTCACATCACATCCGGAAAGCAATGGATCAAGGCAGTCACGTAAACACAGTAATTCTTGACTTCAGAAAATTATTTGACGTAGCACTAAACCTAGGTTTATTAGTGGAGGTAAGATCGAATAGGGAAACGAAATAAATTTGTGAGCGTATTGAGTATTTTTTGGTAGGGAGGAGGCAACATACTATATTTGGCGGAGAGCCGTAGGCGTATGTGGAAGTAATTTCTAGGATGCCCGAGAGAAGTTAAGTGAACATCTTTTTTTCATATTTTAAATTAATGAATTGACAGACAGTATTAGTAGCAACCTCATAGTCTTTGCAGATTACATAGTTGTCTGTAATGCAGTATTACTTGGAAAAAGTCGCACAAAAATAGCAAGTCAGATATTCATAAGACTCCTAAGTGGCGTCAAGATAAGATTGGCTACAAGTTCTAAATGTTCGTAAATGTAATGTCATGACGTTCACAAGTCGAAAAAAACTTTGTGCACTCTGACTACAATGTCAATGAGTCACTATTGGAATCAGTCAACTTTTACCTAAGTGTAAAAATCTGTAGGAATATGAAATGAAATGATCATATAAGTTGCGCTTGTCGTAGATAAATCAAGTGGGGGGGGGGGGAGGGGGGGCTACGGTTCATTTGTAGGATACTGCGAAAATGTAGTCAATCTTCAAAGGAGGTTGCCTGCAAAACGCTCGAGCGCTTCATCCTAGAATACAGCCCAAGTGTGTGGGATCCATGCCAGGTAGGACTAACAGAAAATACTGCACGTATAGAAAGAAGAGCAGCACGAATAACCAGAGATATGTCTGATCCACGAACAGAGTCACAGAGATGCATACACCTGAATAAAGGCGCAAACTATCCATCGAAAACCTGCTTATAAAGTTTCCAGAACCATCTTTATATGAGGAATATAGGAATATACTACAGCCCCCTACGCATTGATATCGTAATGATTGCGCGCAGATAGACGTGTTCTGTACGTGAATGGAACGGGAAGAATCCTGATAAACAGTACAGTGGGAAGTAACGTCCGCCATGCACTTCGCAGTGGTCTGTAGGGTGTAACTGTAGATCTAAATGTAAACTGGATGCTCGAAGGGTGGAAATACACTACTCGCCATTAAAATTGCTACACCACTAACATGACGTGGTACAGACGCGAAATTTAACCGACAGGAACAAGATGCTGTGATATGCAAATGATTAGCTTTTCAGAGCATTCACACAAGGTTGTCGCCGGTGGCGACATCTACAACGTGCTGACATGAGGAAACTTTCCTACCAATTTCTCATACGCAGACAGCAGTTGACCGGCATTTCCTGGTGAAACGTTGTTGTAATGCCTCCGTGTAGGGAGGAGAAATGCGTACCATCACGTTTCCGACTTTGATAAAGGTCGGATTGTAGCTTATCGCGATTGCGGTTTATCGTATCGCGACATTGCTGCTCGCGTTGGTCGAGATTCAATGACTGTTAGCAGAATATGGAATCGGTGGGTTCAGGAGGATAACACGGAACGCCGTGCTGGATCCCAACGGCCTTGTATCACTAGCAGTCGAGATGACAGGCATCTTATCCTCATGGCTGTAACGGATCGTGCAGCCACATCTCGATCCCTGAGTCAACGGATGGGGACGTTTGCAAGACAACAACCATCTGCACGAACAGTTCGACGACGTTTGCAGCAGCATAGACTGTCAGGTAGGAGACCATGGCTGCGGTTACCCTTGACGCTGTATGACAGACAGGAGTGCCTGCGATGGTGTACTCAACGACGAACCTGGGTGCACGAATGGCAAACGGTCATTTTTTTCGGATGAATCCAGGTTCTGTTTGCAACATCATGATGGTCGCATCCGTGTTTGGCGACATCGCGGTGAACGCACATTGGAAGCGTGTATTCGTCATCGCCATACTGGCGTATCACCCGGCTTGTTCGCATTGACGGCACTTTGAACAGCGGACGTTACTTTTAGATGTGTTACGACCCGTGGATCTACCCTTCATTCGATCCCTGCGAAACCCTACATTTCAGCAGGATAATGCACGACCGCATGTTGCAGGTCCTGTACGGGCCTTTCTGGATACAGAAAATGTTCGACTGCTGCCCTGGTCAGCACATTCTCAAGATCTCTCACCAATTGAAAACGTCTGGTCAATGGTGGCCGAGCAACTGGCTCGTCACAATACGCCAGTCACTACTCTTGATGAACTGTGGTATCGTGTTGAAGCTGCATGGGCAGCTGTATCTGTACACGCCATCCAAGCTCTGTTTGACTCAATGCCCAGGCGTATCAAGGCCGTTGTTACGGCCAGAGGTGGTTGTTCTGGGTACTGATTTCTCAGGATCAATGTACGCAAATTGCGTGAAAATGTAATCACATGTGAGTTCTAGTATAATATATTTGTCCAATGAATACCCGTTTATCATCTGCATTTCTTCTTGGTGTAGCAATTTTAATGGCCATTAGTGTAGGTTGCATTAATTGATGATGGATCGTAGTACTTGTTAGTAGCCGTCGAGTATAGAAAACTGGTCAGTCAATAAATCACATGAAGCGATGCACCCCACTATCAACAGGACACTTATGAAGCACGTGGTGGAGTGACGGTGTGTGTACCTACTGCCCCATCCATCACGCATCCATTTGTTCGCGTAAAGCAAGTATTGGATGACATACAGCTTCTGCAACAAAAGGGAACGCCACTATTTTGTAATAGTTTTCGAAACACCCCATGGATCTGAATAGTCTTGAAATTGGGATGGGAAGGGGATAAAGTAGAAAAGGCTTCCACTAGTAACTTTACGGAATCATTTGTTGGCTCAACACTTACAAAAATACGGTGGACGATGACCTAACACAGCCTAAAATCCGTCACGGCCGATAACATACTCATACATCTCCAACATACTTTTAGCCCCACAGTAAATAATTTTGTTCTCAGTTGGATTTTAATTTTCACCTGCAAATTCTGTCTAGAAAGAGTGGGGCGTTAATCAATGCACGCTCGAATGGCTATTTTATAATCTCGTCTCAGTGTGGCAGCGATGGCATTCAGCGCATTAATTAAGCTGACGACTCGCGGTGCTTTCGGCGTCCGGCTCTGCTGTACAGACAGGAAAAACCACAGCAATCACACACGCTATGCGCAGCATTTCAGGCATTCGACGATCGCCGCAGAATTCATACGTCAATGGCTTGACGCATAGCGACCAACCGCTGCCACAGACGAAATATCCAGGTCCGGCAAAATGTCCCAAACATCAAAACAACCACCAGCAGTGCACGCTTGTCTGAGGCCGAAGCGAACTTTATTTGAACGCACATACGGTACTTAGCATAGATGTAGGCTTTTGTTATTAGTGTTAGCGAGAATTCCATAACTACGCTTCCATTCAGCATTCAGAGAGCTATTACTGCAGAGCGTATAAAAGCATCATTTATACATCAGCAAAACAACATAGCGCAATCCACTGTCACTCTCATTAACGAAACCAAAATACAGAAATATACAGGGTGTATCATAATTAGTGGCGTAAACGTACACAGTTGAAAGTACACGATACTAGAAACAAAAATGTCTCAAGTAAACATGGGCTCTAAAACCCATACACTTTAAGAGCTATAGGCATTTCTTCATCTTCGATACTGTGAAACGAGTATGTGTTACTGCAAGGTCATTGCTTTCTATATTTTGGAAGGAGGTATTATGGACAAAAACCAGAAAAAAATGTGTATTAAACATTCTAAATTGAATACCGTAAGAGCTATGAGCACATGTTCAGTAGAAGAGATGCGTTTTACAGTAGCGAAGATGAACAATCGGTCATACTTCAGCTCTTAGTCTTTATACAGGGTGGTCCATTGATAGTGACGGGCCCTAATATCTCACGAAATAAGCCTCAAACGAAAAAACTACAAAGAACGAAACTCGTCTAGCTTGAAGGGGGAAACCAGATGGCGTTATGTTTGGCCCGCTAGATGGCGCTGCCATAGGTGAAAAAAAATGGGGGTTCCTATTTTAAAAAACGCAGTTGATATCCGTTTGACCTATGGCAGCGCCATCTAGCGGGCGTTTTATTGAAAACGCTTCAAGAGTTTTCACATAAAAAATTCGGAGGCATTATTTTTCAACACACTTTCGTATACAGGGTGGTCCATTGAGCGTGACCGAGCCAAATATCTCACGAAATAAGCGTCAAACGAAAAAACTACAAAGAACGAAACTAAGCTAGCTTGAAGGGGGAAACCAGATGGCGCTATGGTTGGCCCGCTAGATGGCGCTGCCATAGGTCAAAAAAATGGGGGTTCCTATTTTAAAAAACGCGGTTGATATCCGTTTGACCTACGGCAGCGCCATCTAACGGGCCAACCATAGCACCATCTGGTTTCCCCCTTCAAGCTAGACAAGTTTCGTTCTTTATAGTTTTTTCGTTTGACGCTTATTTCGTGAGATATTTGGCCCGGTCACGATCAATGGACCACCCTGTATACGAAAGCGTGTTGAAAAATAATGCCTCCGAATTGTTTATGTGAAAACTCTTGAAGCGTTTTCAATAAAACAAACGTAAGTAACATTCTACATCTTTATTCTCCGCGTCTGGATATTTATTTCTCAACATAGTTACCATGGTAACGAACACATTTCTCGCAACAAGAGACAAGCCACTTGAATTCGTTGACGGGGCCACAACCTCACCTCTGCTTGCACCGCCTCATCACTGCCAAAGTGAAGTCGTCGGAGGTGTTCTTTAAGTTGTGGAAACAGATACAAATCGGATGGGGCCAGGTCGGAGCTGTATGGAGGACGATCGATGACAGAACCCAAGGCGTCAAACTGTTGCAGATGTCGCAGCGCTCGTGAGTGCTCTCGCATTGTCATGCTGAAGGAGACGGTGCTCCATATGTGGACGAACTCTTCAAACCGATTACAGCACACTGTTTCTCACTCACCGACATAGTTACGCTACGCATCGCCATGTTACATGCTACAATTCGGAGCCCTCTAGCGGCAAAAGAAAAGGGTAAGCAGGAATCTGCGGCTGTTTGCTGTTGACGGAACCCTGCCCGGAAAGGTGTTGTTGTTGAGTGACTAGGAGGCTACAAGGTGACTTAGACAAAGTTTCTAGTTGGTGTGATGAATGACAGCTTGCTCTAAATCTAGAAAAGTGTAAGTTAATGCAGATGAGTAGGAAAAATTGTCCCGTATCTTTCGAATATAGCATCATTACTGTTCTGCTTGACACAGTCTCATCGATTAAATATCTAGGCGGAAGTTGCAAAGTGATATGAAATGTAATGAGCACATGTGGATGGTAACAGGGAAGAAGAATGGCAGACTTCGGTTTATTGGGAGAATTTTAGGAAAGTGTAGCTCTTCTATAAAGGAGCCCGAGTATAGAATATCTGTGCGACCCATTCTTGAGTACTGCTTGAGCGTTTGGGTCCCCACCAGGTCGGATTAAAGGAAAACATCGAAGCATTTCATTTCAGAGGTGTGCTGCTAGATTTGTTACCGGGAGGTTCAGTTAACACGCGAGTATTATGGCGAGTCTTCGTGAACTCGAATAGATATCCATGGAGGGAATATGATGTTCGTTTCGGGAAAGAATGTTGAGAAAGGCAAAATAACAGGCATTTGCAGCTGACTGTAGAATGATACTACTGCCGCCAAAGTACATTTCGCGTAATGACCACGAAGTCAACATAAGATGAATATGGTATCGTACGGAGGTATACAGACAATCGTTTTTCTCTTGCTCCATCTGCGAGAGGAACAGGAAAGGATATGATTAGCAGTGGTACAATTTTCCCTCTGGAATGCGTCACGCGATGGCTTACTGAGTATATACACTACTGGCCATTAAAATTGCTACACCAAGAAGAAATGCAGATGATAAACGGGTATTCATTGGACAAATATATTTTACTAGAACTGACATGTGATTATATTGTCACGCAATTTGAGTGCATAGATCCTGAGAAACCAGTTCCCAGAACAACCACCTCTGGCCGTAATAACAGCCTTCATACGCCTGGGCATTGAGTCAAACAGAGCTTTGATGGCGTGAACAGGTACAGCTGCCCATGCAGCTTCAACACGATACCACAGTTCATCAAGAGTAGTGACTGGCGTATTGTGACGAGCCAGTTGCTCGGCCACCATTGACCAGACGTTTCCAATTGGTGACAGACCTGGAGAATGTGCTGGCCAGGGCAGCAGTCGAACATTTTCTGTATCCAGAAAGGCCCGTACAGGACCAGCAACATGCGGTCGTGCATTATCCTGCTCAAATGTAGGGTTTCGCAGGGATCGAATGAAGGGTAGAGACACGGGTAGTAACACATCTGAATGTAACGTCCACTGTTCAAAGTGCCGTCAACGCGAACAAGAGGTGACCGAGACGTGTAACCAATGGCACCCCATACCATCACGCCGGGTAATACGCCAGTATGGCGATGACGAATACACGCTTCCAATGTGCGTTCACAGCGATGTCATCAAACACGGATGCGACCATCATTTCGCTGTAAAAAATGACGTTTTGCCATTGGTGCACCCAGTTTCATCGTTGAGTACACAATCGCAGGCGCTCCTGTCAGTGATGCAACGTCAAGGGTAACCGCAGCCATGGTCTCCGAGCTGATAGTCCATGCTGCTGCAAACATCGTCGAACTGTTCGTGCAGATGGTTGTTGTCTTGCAAACGTCCACATTTGTTGACTCAGGGATCGAGACGTAGCTCCACGATCCGTTACAGCTATGAGGATAAGATGCCTGTCATCTCGACTGCTAGTGATACGAGGCCGTTGGGCTCCAGCACGGCGTTCCGTATTACCCTCCTGAACCCACCGATTCCATATTCTGCTAACAGTTATCGGATCTCGACCAACGCGAGCAGCAATGTCGCGATACGATAAACCGCAATCGCGATAAGCTACAATCCGACCTTTATCAAAGTCGGAAACGTGATTGTACACATTTCTTCTCCTTACAGGAGGCATCACAACAACGTTTCACCAGGCAACGCCGGTCAACTGCTGTTTGTGTATGAGAAATCGGTTGGAATGTTTCCTCATGTCAGCACGTTGTAGGTGTCGCCACCGGCGCCAACCTTGTGTAAATGCTCTGAAAAGCTAATCATTTGCATATCACAGCATCTTCTTCCTGTCGGTTAAATTTCGCGTCTGTAGCACGTCACCTTCGTGGTGTAGCAATTTTAATGGCCAGTAGTGTATCTAGATGTAGACATAACTGTAGTCATTTCGTTTTCTATTTCAGTCGCAAACGGCGCGAGGGAGAAACGAATGTCTATACGCCTCAGTGTACGAGTCCTTATTTTTCTTATCTTGTCTTTGCGGTACTCACACGAAAATAACGTCGTATTCTCTCCATTTGTGTTCATGAAACATCTCCCTAACACTGCCGTGTGGCTCGAACCTACCGATCAGAGATCTAGCGGCACGTTTTTCAATTGCTTGGGTGTCCTCCTTTAATCCGACCTGGTCAGTATCACAGACTCTCGGGCAGTACTCAAGAATGGGTCGCACAAGTGTTCTATAATCTGTCTCCTTTGTAGACGATCTATACTTTCTTAAAGCTCTCCCAGGAAACTGAAGTTGACCATTCGCCTTCCCTACTACCGTTCTTACGTGCGCTGTCCATTTCTTATCGTTCTCGAACGTTACGCCTAATATTTATTCGACGTGACTATGTCAAACAGCGCAACACTAACACTGTATTATAATATTCAGGGCTGTTTTTCCTACTTATCTGCGTCAGCTTATATTTTTTCTACATTTTCAGCTGGCTGCCATTTATCTCATCAAATAAAAATTCTAACTCATAATATATCATTTTACACTCAATCAGAAAGCAAACTTTCCGTACTACAGTGTTATCGGCAAACAGTAGCTGATTGCTGATCAGAATATCTGTCAAATCTTTAATGTGTGCATAGACGATAGAAATTCGAGTGAGAAATTTGTACATATAACGTAGTGTGGCAACATACATAGTGCTACAAAAAATTTACAGTCATGTTCTTGTAGGACGAACACCTATTCAGGTCAAACGAACAAAGCAGTAACTAGTATGAACGTAATTTCAAGCAAAGCGAGAACGCTAATATGGATTTTTTCTTTCGATACCTTATTCATTCTTTTCCTACTGATCAGTGGCTAATTTATGAGACCTTAAACTCTAGCGTTTTATTTCCACTGGTGACTGTGATGAAAAAACCAACGCACCCAAAAGACAAGTAGAAGTTCTGTCTAGATTTGAAGTCTTGTAATATTGGACTAATCCCGACTGTAAAACGCAGTAGGTTTTACGTTGTAGCCGGCCGGAGTGACCGAGCGGTTCTAGGCGCTACAGTCTGGAACCGCGCGACCGCTACGGTCGCAGGTTCGAATCCTGCCTCGGGCGTGGATGTGTATGATGTCCATAGGTTAGTTAGGTTTAAGTAGTTCTAAGTCTAGGGGACTGATGACCTGAGAAGTTAAGTCCCATAGTGCTCAGAGCCTTTTGAACCATTTTTTACGTTGTATTTGTCATAACCGTGAAGTGGTATACACATAGACGATGAAAGTGAATATTTTAACACGGGTAGGAATTTAGCAGCTTGCAACCAAACTGTTTTGGTCCGTGTCGTCTGCATCGCGGTTCGGTATTCAGCGCCTTCAGGAATGGTAACGCCTTCGATCGTTACCCGAGAGGAGTAATTTAATTTCCTGTAACAAGTTGGCGCCGGACGCGTTTCTCTCCGCCGGAAGGGATGACGTGGCTTGTCAGAGCGTCAGCACGATACTGCAAAATAATTACCGCCTCTGTTTTCGTGCTGCGAGTTTCTGCCACTTGTGTGTCCATTGATACAGCGAACTTGTCAGCTGCCCCACGTTCCGAGTGTGTTAACAAAGGCTTGTACTGTTCCAATGAGAACCAAACTGTGCCTACGGCGTTCTCTCGTTTTTCGTTTGGAAATACATTGCGAAAACCAGAAAGGGGGGGGGGGGGGTTCCGTTGCGTTTTTTCACAATTTGTAACTATGAGCAAGATTTCTATATTTCATGACATGCTTTGCAGAAATGGGTAAGATAAAGACGTGCTAACTGCCGGGTAAAGTCTGTACACCACGAACTCAGACAGTGAGAGAGATGATGCAGCAGTTATTTCTTTATTGCTATCGCTCACGGGTTGGTTGTAGCCTTTTAAATTGAGGCCAAGATGCAGTGATTAGGACACTGCACTTGTATTTGCGAGGAAAGGTGCCAAATCTACGACTCGACACACCAATTTAGATTTTCCTATATTGCGGCAGGCAAATGTCCTCCATACGGGATAATACCTCATCTCTAAAGACCTAGAAATCATCAAAAATTTGAATTTTAACTTTCATACGTACCTACTATAGTCGATAATATATCCACTGAGGTAAATGTCTTTAGAATGGAGGACTGAAACTAGCGTATCCCACACGACCAGCAGCATCAATCAATTAAATTTCTTCTACGCATAATGCCGGAAAATTGTTCCGGAGTTTGTCTAGACGAGTGTGGAAAACAGCCCAAAAAGCACATTTTGGCCTGTCAGACGAATTGTCAATAACTGGGCGCGCGGATTCTATACAAGTCCGTGTTACCTCGTCTCAGTAACTACTGTTCAGTTCGTTAAGCTATCCAATCTGGTCGATGTGAACCATGTACCAGTAACTTTGAAAATGAATAAGAAATACTAAAAGTGTATAACATTGTAAGCTTTTGGGTGCACCTACGTAATGTCTTGGAAAACAGCACCTTTTAGGGATTAAAGCAAAGCTGGCATTTCTCACATGTTGATTGGAACACCACGCAACGTTAGTAGACATGGTACTATCACAGGTGATATGCTCCCGTGTACTCTGTGAACTGGTGTACCCGCTGAGGACGAACAGTTTGAAGTGGGTTCCGAATGACGACAAAACGTGGCGCTTTTTTTATATACACAGAGAGCCAGCAGAGCTAAAATGTCTTTCTATGTGGCAGAAAAAAATTATTCGGTTTCTGGATCTTTGTGTCTGTAATCTGGCATTTTACCACAGAACCACCAAAATAATTTATATGCTGGCTCGTTTTTTTTCGTCCCTAAACAGTTTTATTTACGTTGCATTAACGCAGTTTTATTATAACATCGATAAATTCAAGTTTTTGTAGGTGCTTGCAAAATAAATTTTGTTTTGACAAATCCACCTTCTGCAAAATGGAAATAAGTTATTTCTATCTCTTTTTTGTTGTATGAAAACAGAAGAACAGTATTGTTTTGTAGAAGGCAATATAAAGTGAGATAAAGAGTTTTAGTTTCATAGTTTTTACAAAAATAAACGCATGAAATGCTAACCATTTATGCGTATCTAAGTATTTTCAAAATACTCAGCCGCCCTCTGTGATTTCGAGTGATGCTTCTCATCTTGCGACACTTCTTCTAAGTTGTACGTAGCTACAGTTCTTTTTAACAGAATAATAATAGTTCGGGTTGTCAATTACGCCAGTCGGGCACTTTGACAGACCTCTCATTTACTGGCAACTTAAGTAGCTCGAAAAACATCTACAGTAATTATGAGGACAGGGATGTGTGGTGGGTCTTCTCTATCTAAACGTAATTTTAATGAATACGTGAACATTAAGAGAAAGTATAAAGAATTTTGTGAAAAAATTCTACGCGTTTATTACGCCAAAGTAGGGATATGACCTGTGGTATAGAAAACCAGGGACACGTGTGAAACTTTCGCACTTTTGTATTTTAAATAAAGATAATATCTGAAATAGACGTAGTCGTTGCGATAAGGGTAGTTGTGGGAATGAGAAGCAAACATCTTTAGAAATAAACTTGGAACAATAATCACGAGTTAATGATACATCCTTGTGCATATGTTTCCATGTGTCCGGCCGGCCGAAGTGGCCGTGCGGTTAAAGGCGCTGCAGTCTGGAACCGCAAGACCGCTACGGTCGCAGGTTCGAATCCTGCCTCGGGCATGGATGTTTGTGATGTCCTTAGGTTAGTTAGGTTTAACTAGTTCTAAGTTCTAGGGGACTAATGACCTCAGAAGTTGAGTCCCACAGTGCTCAGAGCCATTTTTTCCATGTGTCCAAAAACATGTGTTTACATTCCAAATGATTGTTCCGGCTGGAACGACGGGTAGAAATCAGGGATTATCAGGAGTGCCATATAATCCAAAACCTTAACTCCACAAACATTTTCATTTACAGTAAGCACATTAGGCCGTAGCAGCAATAGGTAAATCACAATTCAATGTGAAAGCGAAAACTGTTTCTGTCGTTTCGGAAAGTATATTCGTTTAGAGAAGTCAACTTGTTCGATGAGCAGAGATAATGGGCTACCACAATGGTCACGGTTATTATCTATGACAAAGATGCATACAAATTATAAAGTTAGTAAGTAATTTAAAACAAATAAAGTGGTATCTGTAATAAGGTAATATGAAAAGGGAGTCTCTTATTCGTGATCAGTAAGTTAGCTTCGTAAAATATAGATATGAGGCTGGGTATCCGTGATGCCCTTTTACCTATATAGTTAAAAGCCACCTTTATCTTAAAAGTTTCCACAGATAGTTTTAGTGCAAAATCGGTATGCAATGTAAGAAGCCAGTAAAAAAGCCTTTCTAAAGATACCTCATTCTTTCCTGTAAGTTTAGTATGTGTTGAGAAAAAGGGGTTTTGATTTGAGAAATAATATACACTATGTGATCAAAAGTATCCAGACGCTTGGCTAAAAATGACTTAAAAGTTCGTGGGCCCCTCTATCGGTAATGCTGGAATTAAATATGGTGTTGGCCCACACTGAACCGTGATGACAGTTTCCACTCTCGCAGGCATACGTTCAATCAGTTGCTGGAAGGTTTCTTGGGGAATGGCAGCCCATTCTTCACGGAGTGCTGCACTGAGGAAAGGTACCGATGTTGGTCAGTGAGGCCTGGCACGAAATCGGTGTTCCAAAACGTCCCAAAGATGTTCTATAGAATTCAGGTCAGGACGCTATGCAGGACAGTCCATTATAGGGATGTTATTGTCGTGCAACCACTACGCCACAGGGCGTGCATTATGAACATGTGCTCGATCGTGTTGAAAGATGCAGTCACCATCCCCGAATCGCTGTTCAACAGTGGGAAGCAAGAAGGTGCTTAAAACATCAAGGTAAGCCTATGCTGTGATAGTTCCACACAAAACAACAAGGCGTGCAAGTTCCTTCCATGAAAAACACGACCACACCATAACACCACCGCCTCCGAATTTTACTGTTGGCACTACACACTCTGGCAGATGACGTTATCAGAGCATTTGCCATACACACACCCTGCCATGGGATCGCCATATTGTGTACCGTGATTCGTCACTCCACACATCGTTTTTCCACTGTTCAATCTTCCAATGTTTACGCTCCTTACACCAAGTGAGGCGTCGTTTGGCGTTTACCAGCGTGATTTGTGGCTTATGAGCAGCCGCTCGACCCAGAAATCCAAGTTGTCTCACCTTCCGTCTAACTGTCATAGTGCTTGCAGTGGATCCTGATGCAGTTTGGAATTCCTGTGTGATGGTCTGGATAGATGTCTGCCTATTTGCACATTACGACCCTCTTCAAGTGTCGGCGGTCTCAGCCGGCCGGAGTGGCCGTGCGGTTCTAAGCGCTACAGTCCGGAACCGAGCGACCGCTACGATCGCAGGTTCGAATCCTGCCTCGGGCATGGATGTGTGTGATGTCCTTAGGTTAGTTAGGTTTAATTAGTTCTAAGTTCTAGGCGACTGATGACCTCAGAAGTTAAGTCGCATAGTGCCCAGAGCCATTTGAACCATTCGGCGGTCTCTGTCAGCCAACAGACGAGGTCGGCCTGTACGCTTTTGTGCTGTACGTGTCCCTTCACTTTTGCACTTCACTATCAGATCGGAAACAGTGGACATAGGGACGTTTAGGAGTGTTGAAATCTTGCGTACAGACGTATGTCACAAGTCACACCCAATTACCTGACCACGTTCGAAGTCCGTGAGTTCTGCGGAGCGACCCATTCTGTTGTCTAACGATGTCTAATGACTACTGAGGTCGCTGATATGGAGTACCCGGCAGTAGGTGGCAGCACAATGCACCAAATATGAAAAACGTATGTTTTTGGGGGTGTCCGGATACTTTTGATCACACAGTGTATTACACAACGGATGTCTCTCTTGTGAGTTGTCAGGCGCATTTCCTCTGGTATTTCGGCAGATATTTATAATTTCGATTAATCATTGTGTAGCTGGAGTCAGCCGAAACAATTACTGCTCATGACGTCTTTCATGCGATGCCCATTGTCAACAGAAGGCGTCTGTTTGATACCCACTCCAAACAAAATGATTTTGAAAGAGTAATTTTTCATGCCCATTCGGTACAGCGGTCCCATATTAGTCTAACGAGATGTTTGATTGTTTTTTTAGACATGTATTAACAGGGACAGTGAAACAAGACGAATAAATAGGAATCCAGCAGCGACTCAGTAGCGTTGCATGCTTGACGGTAGCAGTCAGCGTGGGCCAGCGCAGTGCTGTTGTTGCTGGAGTATTGGTTATTCTTCAAGCTTTACTGACTCTGTTAATACATATCGACAAAACAAATATTGTACTTGGAACAGCTCTATCGAATGAGCATGTAAAATTCCACTTTAAAAATCATTTTGTTTGTGACGAAAAACAAACCGAAGCTTTCGGTCGACGCTGGGCGTTGCATGAAAGACATGGTCAGCGCTGTTTGCTTGGGCAAAAACGAAATTAAAAATATCTGCTCAAATACCAGAGGATATGCGCTTGACGACTCGTGGGAGAAAAATTGTTACTAACAAATTGTACAGCATCTATCTAATCGTATCTGCAATTCCGAATACATTTCTTCCTTAAAGTAAGAATGTCTGGCTCCTACATATACAACTTACTGTTACACAATTCTCCACACATGTCTAACAGCACTTTTCAGTAACTTAGTTTCTCGGCAACAGATTTATTTACTACTAAGTTTCTCTCTGTCACCGGCTGTTGTGGGCAGACACACCTATTTGGGGAAGCGCACTTTACCTGAAGGCTAAGTTGAGGAATTCGACGAGAAGGATTAATGGATTCTTCCTCGACGTTTTGTGAGTTGCCGAGTTCGTGTCTGCCCGACCCAGAGAAGAACCGCAGTTCGAATATAGATTTTGTTGGAATTTTATTGGTTTAAATCCCTGAACGTTTATCCTTGTCACTAACATGTAACCTATGTTTATACGATGTTTCACTCTTTCTGACGTGTTTCCCTTCTTATTTTCTCCTTCTTCTTTCGAATGATAATCATTGATTTTTTTCTTCAATATGTAAAATTTGTAGTCAGCCTATTCATCGTGTTGTGAATACCACGGTTTTTATGTGTATTCAGAACCTTAATATTCCGATGAAAAATATCGTGGAAACTGTAATTCAAGAACAGCAAACTATTCCCGCGCCCAGGGGGGCGGTGCACGAGAGATGCTACAGATTGATTTCTGTCTGTGACCGGGGACAGTGCCGAAGGAGTGAGGCATAAGCTGTTGGGGCACAGAAAAAGAGCATAAGAAACGTGTGCCACTGGTGTAGAGCCTTGAAAGGGACGAGAAAGGAGTGGCGCTTTTTTGTCGCGCGGCGATTTCCGTGGCTTCTCGGAGGCACTCAGGCGGCTGGAGTGATAGATCGCCGGCGCATCGCGCCCCCGCCACAGCCGCACTTATTTATACACTGCCCCGCGGACGACCTTGCGAGTTGCGTCGTCCAAAAATTCACCACTTGGACTGCCGTACACAGAAGTTATCGTCCCTTACGTAACGCGATTTCCCGTATTTTCTCGCCGTTTTAACTTCGGGAACGTTTGTTAAAAACATTCTCAGAAATTTTAGGAGTCTACTTGTCTTACAAATCTAGTCCACCTCTACTTGAACGCCGTATAGCTTACGTGTCACAAATAAAGATAAAGACGTTAATTAGAAATGAACTTACTCCATTCAAAGGCTCTATACATTAGGTTTGCTTGGTCTCTTCAGCGTTGGGGAGTGGATGTAGTGTAGCTGTTACAGGAAGATCTAGAAAGATCACAGGATCAACTTCTTACTACTCATCACCCCCCCGTCAACCATGGACCTTGCCGTTGGTGGGGAGGCTTGCGTGCCTCAGCGATACAGATAGCCGTACCGTAGGTGATACCACAACGGAGGGGTATCTGTTGAGAGGCCAGACAAACGTGTGGTTCCTGAAGAGGGGCAGCAGCCTTTTCAGTAGTTGCAGGGGCAACAGTCTGGATGATTGACTGACCTGGCCTTGTAACACTAACCAAAACGGTCTTGATGTGCTAGTACTGCGAACGGCTGAAAGCAAGGGGAAACTACAGCCGTAATTTTTCCCGAGGGCATGCGGCTTTAGGGAATTAGATTAGGAAATGAGACACTTAAAGTAGTAAAGAAGTTTTGCTATTTGGGGAGCAAAATAACTTATGATGGTCGAAGTAGAGAGGATATAAAAAGTACACTGGCAATGGCAAGGAAAGCGTTTCTGAAGAAGAGAAATTTGTTAACATCGAGTATAGATTTAAGTGTCAGGAAGTCGTTTCTGAAAGTATTTGTATGGAGTGTAGTCATGTATGGAAGCGAAACATGGACGATAGTTTGGACAAGAAGAGAATAGAAGCTTTTGAAATGTGGTGCTACAGAAGAATGTTGAAGATTAGGTGGGTAGATCACATAACTAATGAGGTGGCACAACTTGATTAGATGAAGGGATCGGTTGGTAGGACATGTTCTGAGGCATCAAGGGATCATCAATTTAGTATTGGAGGGCAGCGTGGAGGGTAAAAATCGTAGAGGGAGACCAAGAGATTAATACGCTAAGCGGATTCAGAAGGATGTAGGTTGCAGTAGGTACTGGGAGATGAAGAAGCTTGCACAGGATAGAGTAGCATGGAGAGCTGCATCAAACCAGTCTCAGGACTGAAGACCACAACAACAACATCATGCACAGGGTGTTAGGCGTACAAAAGCAGATTTTTTTATCGGTGGTTCAGGACACTGTAATGAATACCATTAAATTAATATTTACATCATTTTCGGCTAATAATTGTAGGTATAAGTGTAGTATGTTCTTAGGTTGGTTAGTACCTCCCAGTAAATGTGTGCTTATTTTCCCCTGAGCAGCAGATAAGGTGTCGAAGTGCAGATGCTTGGACGCAAAACTGTTAATTTATATTGAAAGGAGTTGGTCACTTCCCGGCCCAGATACGGCCATGCAGAAAACATTAGCTCATAAACTCCAGGATGTGTTTCTATGAAGACTGATTTCCGCTTATACATTTAACACGTCGTATTTAATAGCGAAAACTAACATGCATGAAGGGATTCGATAACACAATCGAAAACGTTATTGTAAGCATGATTCTATAAAAGAGCCATTTATGACAAAACTGCATATGTGTCGTTACAATCCGCCACTTCCTGCAGTATGAAATTCTGTCTTACTGAGTACAAAAATGTAAAGTTTTCGATTAAGTTCCCATCTAACTGGGCTCAAATTTCACCCATGGCCTACCTTGACACTACAGTGAACTCGTAACTCTGAAAGGAGTTGTTCTTCATGTCATTCTCATATTTGGATGCAATACTACAGTCGTATCTGCAATGAATTACGAATTCTTTCAACCTCGCTCGCATACCCCACGCCCTCCTCCCAGATCATCTTGGTAAGACTGTACAATTCGGCACTACAGTTCTTCAACTTGGTCGACTGGGGTGCTACACATTTCACTTTTGAGATGACACCAGATAGAAAAATCCGGAGGACTTCGCTTAGTTAATCTTGGTAGAAAAGGTAAACACTTTTCTATCGCTTGAGCCTTCTCCCGCATGGTCAGCCATCGTTAATCGGATTTGGCAGGTTAATGTTTAAGGGGTGGCCGGATGCCTTACCTGCCGCCACCCCGTACTCCCCGGGATGGAATTAGTGTACCCCAACTGTCTGCGTCGAGTGTAATCCATGGAATAGTGCGACTGTGTTCAGATGTCCGCGAGCTGTGTAACTGAGGCGGAACATGGGGACTAGCCCGGTATTCACCTAGCGGGATGCGGAAAACCGCCTAAAAACCACATCCAGGCTGGGCGGCACATCGGCCCTCGTCGTTAATCCGCCGGTCGGATTCGATCCGGTGCAGGCGCGCCTACCCGAGTCCAGGAAGAAGCGCGTTAGCGCTCTCGGCTACGCTGGTGGGTCGGGAAAGGTAAACACCCTGCCCAATATATTCATCTTGGACCATACTGGCGCATTATATTTCGTCTTCCAGCAACAGCGAAATGAACAGAGTCCTATCACACATCTACCATATTCCCCAACAATGGCCCATAGCTGAAATTAAAGCTCAGTTACATGAAGATGAAAAATTTACATTTCAGATTCATTTGTATTGACTACGACAATATTTCAAATGAAATAGGTGGCAGATTGTAACTGTTCACAATCACACTCCATGACAGAAAACTTGGAGAACCCAAAAAGGGAGGAGGGAACAAAATGAAACTTCACGGGTTAAGAGTGTATGTGAAGTCATTTCAGTAATTACAAAATCGAGTCCAGTTTACGAAGAACTTGGCACTATCAGCCCAGCTTTCAGTATTCTGTTGAACCTCCCTCTGACCTGCCAACGGCCTTGCGCAGTGGTAACACCGGTTCCCGTCAGATCACCGAAGATGATTGACCATCTGGGTCTGGCGAGCACTGTTGACAAGCAGTGCGTCCTAAGTCGTTGTGAGGCCAATTGAGGAGTTACTTGATTGAGAGGTAGCAGCTACGGTCACAAAAACTGACATCGGTCGGGAGAGCAGTGTGCTGACCTTATGCCCCTCCATATCCGCATCCAATGACGCCTATCGATTGAGAATAAAGCGGCAGTCCATCGGTACTGTTGAGCCTTCCGAGGTCTGTTCAGATGGGGCTTTTCCTTGTGGCCTGGATGGAAGCACTGTTTCAGGTGTGGAAAATAAAGTCGTTTTATCCTTCGTGAGAAAAGTTGGCCCACAGCTATTGCAACTGGTCTTTGGTATCCTCGGTACTGGAAATGGGACAATGTTAACGTCCGAGCTTGTCCCACACATTTTCTATCGGGAATAGGTCTGTGAATCTTGTCGGCCACATGCGTGCCTCAACTTCATGCAGACAGTTCATACAGACACATGTTACATCTGCATGTACATGAATACTCTACAATCCACACTCAAGTGCATGGCAGAGTGAACTTCGAACCACCTTCAGGCTCTTTTTCTACCGTTCCATTCTCTTATAGACCATGGGAAAAACGAAAACTTAAATCTTCCCGTACGAGCTCTGATTTCCCTTACTTTATTACGATGATCATTTTTTCATTCAGAAGAGAAAGTTGGGTATTTCAATTACGTGAAAAGATCTCGCCGCAGTGAAAACAGTCTTTGTTTTAATGATTGCCACCCGAAATCTCTCACCCATTTCGCGATAGTACAAAACGGGCTGCCCTTCTTTGGACTTTTTTTTTGTGCTCCGTCAATCCTACCTGCGCACAGCAGTACTCTAGCAGAGGACGGTCGAGCGTGCTGCAGGCAGCCTCTTTGGTAGACCTGTTGCATCTTCTACGTGATCTGCCAATAAAACGCAGTCTTTGGTTTGCCTTCGGTACAACATTAGCTATGTGGTCGTTCGAATGTAAGATACTTGTAATTGTAATTCCTAGGTATTTAGTTGAATTGATAGCCTTTAGATTTGTGTGTTTTATCCTGTAACCGAAATTTAAGGGATTCCGTCTAGTACTCATGTGGATAACCTCACACTTTTCCTTATTAAGAGACAATTGTCACTTTTTGCACCATGCAGATATAGCGTCTAGGTCGTTTTTCAAGTTGTTTTGATATGATAATGGTTCAAATGGCTCTGAGCACTATGAGACTTAACTTCTGAGGTCATCAGTCCCCCATAGCTTAGAACTACTTAAACCAAACTAACCTAAGGACATCACACACATCCATGCCCGAGGCAGGATTCGAACCTGCGATCGTAGCGGTCGGGCGGTTCCAGACTGTAGCGCCTAGAACCGCTCTGCCACCCCGGCCGGCGATATGCTAATGACTTTACAAGACGGTAGATGACAGCATCATTTGCAAATAATCTAAGAGGGCTTTTCAGACTGTCTCCTAAATCGATTGTATAGATTAAGAACAGTAGAGGATCTATCAGACTTCCTTGCCGAACACCAGATATCAAAGCCGGCCGTGGTGGCCGAGCGGTTATAGGCGCTTCAGCCCGGAACCGCGCTGCTGCTACGGTCGCAGGTTCGAATCCTGCCTCGGGCATGGATGTGTGTGATGTCCTTAGGTTAGTTAGGTTTAAGTAGTTCTACGTTCTAGGGGACTGATGACCTAAGATGTTAAGTCCCATAGTGCTCAGAGCCATTTTGAACCAACCAGATATCACTTCAGTTTTTCTCGGTGATTTTCCGTAGACTACTTCGTGCTGTGACGTTTCTAATAGGAAATCGCGAAGCCAGTCCTGCAGCTGAAGCGATATTCCATAGGCACGCAATTCGATTAGAACTCCTCTGCGAGAAATGGTGTCAAAAACCTTCTGGAAATCTACAGATATTGGGTCAACTTGATATCCCCTTGTCAATAGCACTCATTACTTTGTGCAAATAAAGGGCTATTTGTGTTTCCCACGAACGTTATTTTCTGAATCTGTGCTGATTATGTATCAATAGATCGTTACCTTCGAGGTAATTCATAATGTCCGTACACAGTATATGTTGCAAAATTCTACTGCAAATCGACGTTAGTGATATTGGTCTGTAATTCGTCGGATTACGCATATTTCCTTTCTTGAGTATTGACATCTGCAGTTTTCCAGTCTATCAGTACGGTTCTTTCGTCGACCAAGCGGTTGTATTTTATTGCTAAGTATGGGACTATTTTATCGGCGTACTCTGAAAGAATCCTAATTGATACACTATCTGGGCCGGAAGACTTGCCTTTATTAAGCGATTTAGACTGCGTCGTTATTTCCGAGGGTATATACTTCTAGGTTATTCTTCTTGGCAGTTGTTTTCCATTCGAATTTTGCAATATTTAGTTCGTCACCTTTGGTGAAGGAATTTCCGAAAACTGTGTAATAACTCCACTTTAGTGGCGCTGTCACCGGTGATATTACCATTGGAATCGCATAGTGAAGGCATTTGCACTGAAGAGCCAAAGAAACTGGCATACCTTCCTAATATACTGTAGGGCCCCCGCGAGCCGCAACACGATGTGAACTCGATTAATGCCTGAAGTAGTGCTAGAGGGAATTGGCACCATGAATCTTGCAGGGCAGTCCATAAATCCGTAAGAGTACGAGGGGGTGTAGATCTACTCTGAACAGCGCAATGCTCAATAATGTTCATGTCTGGGGAGTTGTCCATCTTGTGAATGACTTTCTTCAAAATGACGACATCGCTCGACTAGAGTAGCCAGCATGTTCTCCAGGCATGAACCCTATCGAACATGCCTGGGATAGATTGAAAAGGCTGTTTATGGACGACGTGACCCACCAATCACTCTGAGGGATCTACGCCGAATCGTCATTGAGGAGTGGGACAATCTGGACCAACAGTGCCTTGATGAACTTGTGGATAGTATGCCACAACGAATACAGGCATGCATCAATGCAAGAGGACGTGCTACTGTGTATTAGAGGTACCGGTGTGTACAGCAATCTGGACCACCACCTCTGAAGGTCTCGCTGTATGGTGGTACAACATACAATGTGTAGTTTCATGAGCAATGATGTTTATGTTGGTCTCTGTTCCAATTTTCTGTACAGGTTGCGAAACCTCGGAACCGAGGTGATGCAAAACTTTTTTTGATGTGTGTATTTATGGCTTATCGGCTGATGATAAGTATACCAATACAAATCTGAATCTGAATAACAATAAACAAGGCTCAATGTCAGAGAGAGAGGAGGGGGGGGGGAATAGGAGATGGATAGAGAGGTGGGACGAAATGGACATAGAAAGCGGAAAGGACCATATGGACAGAGAAAGAGAGGACAGGAGGAGATGGAGAGAGAGTCGGGAGTAGGAGACGGACAAGGAAGGTGGGGGCAGGTGATACTGCACGGATATGGGGAGAGAGAGGGGGCAGGAGGAGACACAGAGAGAGGTGGAGAAGATGAACAGAGATATAAGAGATGGGGAAGGAGGACATGGTGGACAAAGAGAGGGTGGTAGGAGACGGACTGAGACAGGGGGGACAAAGAGATTAGGAATGTGTATCCAATTCCTATACATACTAGAACGTAGTTTTTCTCTTTCCCTTCTTTTCCGTTTAACTAGACTAAGCCACAGCAACGCGTGACAGGGAACAGCTAGTATAAAATTAAAAAAAATAAAAATAAAAGAGAAGTCCACATAGGGATCGGTCTTACGATACTCGGATTACCGTTCTGTACTTTTTCCGCTGCGCTAATCGCTGTCTAGCACCTACGCTAAAATAAATGGCTCATGCCTCGTCATAATTGGGTAAAAATTGTATTTTTTCGTAACACTTGGCTATCTGGAGCTCCCATTTCTGTCACTTTGGTTGGTAGTGAAGCCTTACATATATTATAATTTGGCTAAAATTCGGTGATGAAGAGTAGGCGGGGTTCCCTTGTAAGTTAATCTTTCGTTTAAGAGCAACTCGCTCGCAAATGTAAAGTTGTAAATACGTACTAGGACTTCGTAGTTTTGCTTTACTTTTCCAGGTACAGAATACGAATGCGGTGTGTGTCTAAAGCTTCTCGATGCTCTTTAACATGCTTGTGTAATTATTGTGGATCACAAGTCGACATCATACGGCCTACCTACCGCAGCATTATAAATCTTCCGAATAATACGCAAGTCATCGGAGTAGAGTAAACGGTCTGCGAGGAGAGGACCTGAATGTGAATGTAGCGAGCTCTGATGAAATGGCTGATAGTTTTTTGTTCACATGCTTCGTTACCTCTGCGATTTCACTTACACAGTGAGATTGCTGTTTTGATGGTTTACCAGTGTTTGTCGATTGAACATAGCATCATCATTTATCACGTATCGTGTGTTTAGCGAACTTATTTTCAATGAAGGAGCCTTGCCTCTAAAGGCCTCTGTCACGGTATTGCGGTTATTTTTATTTTTTATTTGTATTTCATTCAACCCCTTCGTCCACGACACATTACCAGAGAATATTATATTAAATACCCAGAACATTTAAAGTAAGACATAATAATTTCAGCTTTAAGCTATAAAGTACTGAAAATGAAATAACAGTACAAACAAAAAATATTTAGAAAGTCCAATGAAATGATTTCAGGAAACAATGACAACTCCAGTTGTGATGGATAGATCGCTTAGTGAAGTTTGAAAAGCCCAAGTAAACAGTTTTTCTCTCTTTTTTTCTTTTTCTTTACAGCTGGGCCCGTAACATGAAACACGTCGCAATATGACATTTGAAACTGAATCTTCCACGTTAGCTTCTAACTTGGAAGAATCAATATAAAATGCCATATTACAAAGTTTTTCATAGTTCCCGATTCATTCTAGAGACTCACATCACCAGAACACGATTAAGTGGAACTAAAATTTCCAGTTTCAATTTCAGTGTATTTCAGCATGTGAACATTGTCTCAGTAGATCATCAGTAGGGAAGCCGAGCGAAACCTACTGTACTTCGACGTCAACCAGGCTGCAATTAAAGTCACTAATCTACGTTTCGGGAGAAAGTTTTCACACGAAATGAAAGGTTGGAAATTTTTTGCTTAATTAATATATTCTGAAACTTAGGTGAACAAGTATCACTGCCAAGCCCGTGCTAGCCGTAACACAGTCACTCACTATCCCTTTCACTCACGTTAGCAAGTTTATGGTGTTGCATTTCCCGAAAACGTAATAGCTACAAAAATACATATTGTTTTTGGTTTAGAATGCTCTCCAAATATTAAGTCTATCGGTACCTAATGCAGTCACAGTTTTTAGCCACCGACCTGCTCAATACATCACGCGGAATTTATGTCTTTTCTCGTCTCAAAATTCACTTAAAAATTCCGAAATTTCTACACACCCATCAGAATAATTATGTCGTCACTTTACCACACTTTTGATGTATGAAACACTGCTAGATCCGGCAACTTATCATTTCCATTGGAACTACTACTACACACGTCCGAACTGTTTCATGGCTAGGCTACGACTCTTCCCTAGAAACTAGAATACTCTAAGTCCTCTCTACAAGCAGAGAAAGGCGCGTGAAGAATACTGCTCTACCATTGGTCAGTTTACTCAACAGCCAATAGCAAAACAACACTCTCCCGCGTGAGTCCGCGCTTTTCATCAATAACCAATCGCAAAATAGTAAACCTAACGACTGCACTTTTTACCGACGTAATTATCTAATATGCTGAAATTTTGTTTATGCATAAAGTTACTTACTATTGTTATTTATACCTGAATTAACTTTCCCTTTACCATAAACTTACTTTACAAATCTATTCTACAAAAATCCCCTTTGTCCACATCCATACTCCTTCGAAATGTTCCCACACTAAATCCCACTACATGATTCATTAAACAATTGTCTTCATATTAACCTTAAACCACACTGACGCATCATTCATACTGCTAAAACACATTTATAACATTTAACATACACAAAAAGACATGATAACACTTTATGAAAATACTAGAACAGTTTATGAAAAACATTCTATTACTTTAGTGCACTCTAGTGGGCGCAATCGAAACTAAATCACAGTCCCCTATCCAATACTGTCCTCCATCGGCTGATACAGAAACTACGTGCGCGCCCATTCTCACGTCACCATCTGTCACTATCCAGCTCTGACAAGGGAACCTCCCCATCGCACCCCCCTCAGATTTAGTTATAAGTTGGCACAGTGGATAGGCCTTGAAAAACTGAACACAGATCAATCGAGAAAACCGGAAGTAGTTGTGTGACACTATGAAAAAATAAGCAAAATATACAAACTGAGTAGTCCATGTGCAAGATAGCTAACATCGAGGATAGCGTGAGCTCAGGAGCGCCGTGGTCCCGTGGTTAGTGTGAGCAGCTGCGGAATAAGAGATACTTGGTTCAAGTCTTCCCTCGAGTGAAAAGTTTAATTTTTTATTTTCAGTTTATGTGACAAACTCTTATGTTTTCATCACTTTTTTGGGAGTTATCACATCCACAAGAAAACCTAAATCGGGCAAGGTAGAAGAATCTTTTCACCCATTCGTCAAGTGTACAAGTTAGGTGGGTTGACAACATATACCTGTCATGTGACGCACATGCCGTCACCAGTGTCGTATAGAATATATCAGACGTGTTTTCCTGTGGAGGAATCGGTTGACCTATGACCTTGCGATCAAACGTTTTCGGTTCCCATTGGAGAGGCATGTCCTTTCGTCTACTAATGGCACGGTTTTACGGTGCGGTCGCAAAACACAGACACTAAACTTACTACAATGAACAGAGACGTCAATGAACAAATGGACAGATCATAACTTTGCGAAAATAAAGAAAGTAAACTTTTCACTCGAGGGAAGACTTGAACCAAGGACCTTTCGTTCCGCAGCTGCTCACGCTAACCACGGGACCACGGCGCTCCGGAGCTCAGATCCTCCTTGATGTTGCATATCTTGCACATGGACTTCTCAGTTTGTATATTTTGCTTATTTTTCCATAGTTTCACACTACTTCTTCCTGTTTTGTCGATTGATCTGTGTTCAGTTTTTCAAGGTCTATCCACTGTGCCAACTTATAACCAAATCTGAGGGGAGTGTGATGGGGAGGTTCCCCTGTGAGACACATCTCCCACTTAACCACCTCCAAGGCAGGATCGGTATACGGCGCTACGCCTCAAGGGCAACAAAACGATGAGTAGAATATCGTCAACGTACCGCTGTGCTGTTCGGGTGCCGCAGATGACAACTAAAGGGCTCTTGCTCCTAGTCGTCAGGCCATATGGCGGGCGAACGTCGGATTGGTATCCCACCGCTGTCCAGAGCGTTTCCAGACCCTTCTCACTGGTCATTTGAGCTCGGTTCGAAGCGGGACTCGCACTGAAAACGATTCTACTGCAGTCAATGAGACTGAGGGCTGAAGACGAGTCTGGAGACGTCCCCAATAGAAGGGGGATACCATCCTGACCCCACCCGCTATACGGCCCGAGCACCAGTGTTGATAGTCTGGGGTACTATTTCATTTCATAGGAGGACGCTTTTGGTTGTCATCTGCGGCACAGCGGTACGTCGACGTCATTCTATGCCCCGTTTTGTTGACCTTCATGGAAAGCAATCCGAGGCTTACATTTCAGAAGGGTAATGCCTGCCCGCAAAAGGCGAGATTTTCTACTGCTTGTCTCGGTGCTTGTCAAACCCTACTTCGGTCACCTAATCGCCGGATCCCTCCTCAATTGAGAAAGTTTTTGGAGCATTAAGGGCACGGACCTCCGACTATCTCGCTCGGGATTTTGACGGTCTAATGCGGCAGTTGGACAGGATTTAGCAATCAGAGCCAAACAGAATGACTGCTTTAACAAGGGCCAGAGATGGAACTAGGCGTAACTGACTTGCTCCATTTGTGAATCTCTTTCGCTATGGTGAAGGGAACAATTCTGCATACTACATATGTGGGATATCTTCAGACGTTATTCTGGCCATTGGTTGGTTCTGAGCACTATGCGACTTAACTTCTGAGGTCATCAGTCGCCTAGAACTTAGAACTAATTAAACCTAAGGACATCACACACATCCATGCCCGAGGCAGGATTCGAACCTGCGACCGTAGCGGTCACGCGGTTCCAGACTCTGGCCATTGGCGTGAGAGTAAAACGTCAGAAGGGAAAATCTCGCGTTGCCAAAGCATTTGATCGCCGATACTCTCCATGTCCGAAGTTGTCAGATATTGGCCTTTTCATGTGTCAAGGCTGTTCTATGAGTACCTCGTCCTGGGAAAATTGTTGCTAGCACAGTCAGGCAACAACGTAGTGGTGACAAGGACACCCTCGACTATCGCGGATAGTCGGAGACAGTGGAGCACATCTCTCGCCTAACCAACAGCAACAGGTTGTTAGCCAGTGCCATCTCACACAGATCATATAAGAATAAATGCCACAGCTCAATACATGTATGTGTGCTCATAGCACTCACAAAGCACAGCGATTTGTACAGGCATGGGGACGGAACCATTGTACGCTCTGAACCTGAAGAGAGGTCAGTTTTTAACGGCAACACCAGTCGCCTTAAAAGACAATCGATGCTAACGTTATACCTCTGCGAGGAATTTTTGAGCAATTGTGAACGTGAGATAATCTAATGGAAAGAGAACAATCAAACTGGGATTCGTTTCCAAAACACTTCGGCAGAGTATAACTACAGTAAACGGTGGGTCTGGAACAGACGTTCTCCCAGCACAAAAGCAGGTTGTAACATTACATATTAAAACAGGTCGCCAGCCTAATTAGGCATTCTTGTATCAAGCAAAATTATAAAGCAGAAGGCAGTACTAAGGCTAACCTAACCTTTCTTGACACACACTCACTAAACTCTTTCCTTGTATCTGTTCATACTACAACACAGTAACCTATCTTGCATATAAATGTGCTACTAACAAACAAATGGCCAATGAGATAGTAAACAGTAACATATGCATCTCAACAACGCGTACCTTAAATGAAATAGGTGTAACAGTTTATAAAACCAATTACCGACACACTGCAACTTACATCGCCTTGAACCTCCTTACTGTATCCAAGTCTTGGTCTCCCTCTACAATTTTTATCCAGCTCTCTTCCTTCCATTACCAAATTGACGATTCCTTGACGCTTCAAGTTGTATCCTATCAACTGATCCCTTCTTTCAGTGGTGCCACAAATTTCTCTCTTCCCCATTTCTAGTCAGTATTTCCTCATTGTTTATTCGATCTACCCATCAAATCTTCAGAATTTTTCTGAATCAGTGTATTTCAAAAGCTTCTATTCTCTTCTTGCCAGTACTATTTATCGTCTACGTTCACTTCCGTACAGGGATACACTCAATACAAATACCTTCACAAAATACTTTCTGACACTTAAATTTATTTCAGGTATTAACAGATTTCTGTTTTTCATAAATGCCTTCTTAGCTGTTGCCAGTCTATATTTTATGACCTCTCCACGTCGATCACCGTCAGTTATTTTGTTGCCCAAGTAGCAAAACATCGATGGCTGTAAGTGTCCCATTTCCTAATCTTGTTCTATCAATATGACGTGATTCCATTACTCTTGTTTTACTGTTTTCTATAGTCTGTTCAAAACTAATTTAGGATTGACAGCTGCGCCGGTCTGAGTGGCCGTGCGGTTCTAGGCGCTACAGTCTGAAACCGAGCGACCGCTACGGTGGCAGGTTCGAATCCTGCCTCGGGCATGGATGTGTGTAATGTCCTTAGGTTAGTTAGGTTTAATTAGTTCTAAGTTCTAGGCGACTGATGACCTCAGAAGTTAAGTCGCATAGTGGTGGTGGTGGTTAGTGTTTAACATCCCGTCGACAACGAGGTCATTAGAGACGGAGCGCAAGCGCGGGTTAGGGAAGGATTGGGAAGGAAATCGGCCGTGCCCTTTCAAAGGAAAATGCCATCCCGTCATTTGCCTGAAACGATTTAGGGAAATCACGGAAAACCTAAATCAGGATGGCTGGAGACGGGATTGAACCGTCGTCCTCCCGAATGCGAGTCCAGTGTGCTAACCACTGCGCCACCTCGCTCGGTCTAAGTCGCACAGTGCTCAGAGCCATTTGAACCTTTTTTTTTATAAATATTACTGTTTGCTGTACAATTGCTGCAATCCTGAAATAATGTTTTTTATATCGCTTTTATTCTTTCTCCCAATACTGATTTTACGTTTTCTCACCGCAGTAAACGCATAAATCTTTTATTTTATTTTGTTGGAAATAATTAGGTGGATCAGAAAGAAAGATAATACGTCAGTTATAAACAAAGCGATCCCTTCCTTGTAACGAATCCATATGGGCGATCGCTTAGTACCTGACGCGGACCATTGGGTGTCATATTTAACCGAAATCGTCTCTAGTTAGAAAACTCTGATAGAGCTCCTGTTTGGAGTGAATGAAAATGTGATGTATTCCCAAGATTTCTTTCGCTTAATGTTTTCATCTAACTTCAATAATAAAAAAGTTTCCCTCATGTTGAAAGTTTCACAATTTCGTCAGAAAATTCGTTTTCGAAAATGTCCGCATATCGTCTTAGCAAACAGAAGTAAAATTAAAATCTAGTGCAGCTCATCCAGAACGCAATAGCGCCAGTTTCATATCTGTACACTGAGTAGTTTGTGAGTTTGTGCGAGTTGGATGAAGTGTAAGATCATGCGTGAGTTCCGTGAGGGACGCGACAACTCTGCCTCACACCTCCACGAGTTCCTGCCAAACAGTCGATCTTAAAGTAATTTTGAACAGACTATAGTTCGTCTTATAACCGCTCTCTCAAGACACCATCCATTCCGTTCAAGTGTTCTTTCGAGCACTTTCCCATCTCTGAGAGAGTCGGAAGAGCTCAGACTTTTTATTTCTTCTCACTGAATTTTTAAGTCCCTCTCCGAATTTGTCCCTTGTTTCTTTTACTGTTTTCTCGATGTACAGATTCAATAGCATCGGGGGTACGTTACAACCCTGTCTCGATTCCTTCTCACCTGACTGCAGTCGCATATGTGTTTGGGACGCCATCAAGTACTTGTGTGCGCCTTTTTTGTGTTTTAGTTCTGTTCGTGGATCCGGAAAATCAAGCAACATGTTTGGTGTCTCTCTGGTCCATCCCACCACGGGTAGTCGCTGCCATCATAGGAAAAGGAGAAGCCGTACGCCGTTAGGCAGAGGTCTCTAATTCAACTGCTAGAATGTATTCTGAAGCCTCGTTGAGTTTTATATACTGTGCACGCCGTCAGGTATCAGTTTAACAAACTTCTTATAAACTGAATTAATTAACGTCTTTGTGTGCTTTATATGAGCATCAAACAATGTTCTGAAGCATGTTCTCATTTCAAAAACCATTCATTATCCTTCCTCCTCGAGCTGTTTCAGACCTTTTCGCACACTTACGTTTAGTCTTATGGCTTTCGATATAGGAATGTGCTGTCATTTCATTTCGAATTCTGAGCCGGGATGGTTCCTTTGAACGGTCACGGCCGATTTCCTTCCCCATCCTTGACACAATTTGAGCTTTTGCTCCGTCTCTAATGACCTCGATGTCGACGGGACGTTAAACATAATCTTCCTTTTTTCCTTTAGAAGTCTGAGATTTTCTATCTGTTGGCTATTCTTAAGTTTCATATGAGCAATATCAAATACTAATTAACATTGCTTTCTAAAGGTGACACCAATATAATTTCCGCTTCCCTAACTGAGAAGTTTTCGCGTCTGTTTACCAAACAGAAAATCAGATTCGAAAACCAGATTCATTCCCCGCCAAAGTTAAAGATTTGTCGAAGTCTGGAACGGGATCTATTCAGTCCCCTGATGAGAATTGAAAAGTTACTTTCACAAGACATGTTTTTTTCTGATACGAAAGCTTAACGACTGCGAGAATCATGTGATTACCATATGCCGATCCAGTACCGACGCAGTTTTTCCGTTGCTTCGAGAACTTAAACGGGATGTAATCAGCCTCCTGAGAGAATCTCGGGAGCTATTTGAAGGAAATGGAGCGACTCACGGAAGTCAGGATTAACGGTCGGGATGGCATGGCTATTCAATATTGCTTTCCAGTGATACAATGAATAAGTTGGCAACAGGTTGTTTCCTAGCCCCCGGTGGACTAGGAAGCCGAATCACACTGTTTATCTTACGTCTAATACTTATATTTTGCCGGCCGTGGTGGCCAAGCGGTTAAAGGCGCTACAGTCTGGAACCGTGCGGCCGCTAAGGTCGCAGGTTCGAATCCTGCCTCGGGCATGGATGTGTGTGGTGTCCTTAGGTTAGTTAGGTTTAAGTAGTTCTAAGTTCTAGGTGACTGATGACCTTAGAAGTTAAGTCCCGTAGTGCTCAGAGCCATTTGAACTTATATTTTCATAAGAAATAATATTCTCTTTTTCAACCCCGCAATTCTCCCATTTTCCTCGGTGATGTCGTTCACCAAACTCTAAATTAATATCTAACAACTAGGAGGCCAACTTATGATGTTTTGTGTTCGTTTACAACAATATGCTATCTGAAGACATGATGAAGGTAAGGCATGCAGCCTAGTGAACCAGTACCTACAATCATGTTCAGAAAAAGAAAACACTCTGAACGACTAGAGATAGGACAATATTCACAGGACATGTTCTGCAGAAATGGTTAAATGGCTCTGAGCACTATGCGACTTAACTTCTGAGGTCATCAGTCGCCTAGAACTTAGAACTAATTAAACCTAACTAACCTAAGGACATCATACACATCCATGCCCGAGGCAGGATTCGAACCTGCGACCGTAGCGGTCACGCAGTTCCAGACTGAAGCGCCTTTAACCGCACGGCCACACCGGCCGGCTCTGCAGAAATGATTAGCATTTGGACCACGTCAGCCGCGGGTTCAAAGTCAACATCGATATCGCGGAGCAGCACCCCCTACCGGTAAAATGTGCCTGCGACTTCCTTTTTCCCTGTAAACCGAAGGTAATGAATCAGTGTGATTTGAGCAGACGTGCAGGATGCCTCACGGATGTATGCGCGAACCGTACCGTCAAATCGGTGAGTTTGAAAGAGGGCACGTTATTGGCATGAGAGAATGTGATGCATCTACCGTAAAATTGCTGCTCGTGTGGGACGAAGTGTTTCGGCAGTGCAACGGGTGTGTACATAATGGTTCATGGCTGGCCTTAGAACACGACGAAACTAGTCAGTTCGCACCACCCGTACCACCCCACGAGAAGATCGATACCTGATCCGAATGGCATTGCAGGACAGATCTGTGTCCTCCTCAGCTCTGGTGCAACAGTCGAACGATGTAACACATCGTACACTATCAGGGGTGACAGTCCGTCGTCGTTTACTGCGGCATGGTTTACGTGCGCGTCGTCCACTTCTCCGCCTACCTTTGATGAATGTGCTGAAACATGCTAGACAGCAATGGCGTGTGGAACGATGTCAGTGGGGACAGGAATAGTATCAGATAGTATTTTCGGACGAATCCAGGTTCTGTTTGTTTGAAAATGATGGCCGTATTTTGGTTCAACTGAGGGTCTTATGGTGCGGGCTGCTATTGGGTACAACCACGAATCACAGCTGGTGCGTGTCCAGGGCACTGTGACCAGTGTGACCTACGTAAATGACATCGTGCGACCCGTAGCCATATCCTCTCTGCACAACACCCCAGACGCCATTTTTCAGCAAGACAATGCACGACCGTATGCTTCTGCTCAAACACGTGCCTTCTTGGTGTCGCAGCATATCAACCTTTTGCCTTGGCCCACCAGATCACCAGACTTGTCGCCAATTGAAACTGTGTGGGATGTGGTGAAAGGAAGGGTGCAGCGCTGTGACCCATTGCCAACCACCACAGATTAACTTTGGAACCAGGTGAATGCAGCGTGGATGGCTATACCACATACTAATGCACGTGTCCTGTGAATATATAAGTCCTATCTCTAGTCGTTCAAGGTGTTCTGTTTTTTCTCACAAGGGAACCTCCCCATCGCACTCCCCCTCAGATTTGGTTATAAGTTGGCACAGTGGATAGGCCTTGAAAAACTGAACACAGATCAATCGAGAAAACAGGAAGAAGTTGTGAGGAACTATGAAATAATAAGCAAAATATACAAACTGACTAGTCCTTGCCCAGGACAGGCAACATCAAGGATAATGTGAGCTCAGGAGCGCCGTGGTCCCGTGGTAGGCGTCAGCAGCTGCGGAGCGAGAGGTCCTTGGTTCAAGTAATCCCTCGAGTGAAAAGTTTACTTTCTTTATTTTCGCAAAGTTATGATCTGTCCGTTCGTCCATTGACGTCTCTGTTCACTGTAATAAGTTTAGTGTCTGTGTTTTGCGACCGCACCGCAAAACCGTGCGATTAGTAGACGAAAGGGCTTGCCTCTCCAATGGGAACCGAAAACATTTGATCGCAAGGTCATAGGTCAACCGATTCCTCCACAGAAAAACACGTCTGATATATTGTATACGACACTGGTGACGGCATGTGCGTCACATGACAGGAATATGTCGTCGACCCACAAAACTTGTACACTTGGCGAATGTGTAAAAAGACTCTTCTACCTTGCCCGATTTAGGTTTTCTTGTGGATATGATAATCACTCCCAAAAAATTGATGAAAACATAAGAGTTTGTCACATAAACTGAAAATAAAAAAATTAAACTTTTCACTCGAGGGATGATTTGAACCCAGGACCTCTCGTTCCGCAGCTGCTCACGCTAACCAAGGAACCACGGCGCTGCTGAGCTAACGCTGTCATTGATGTTGCTTATGTTGCACATGGATTACTCAGTTTGTCTATTTTGCTTATTTTTTCATAGTTGCACACAACTTCTTCCTGTTGTCTCTATTGATCTGTGTTCAGTTTTTCAAGGCCTATCCACTGTGCCAACTTATAACTAAATCTGAGGGGGGTGCGATGGGGAGGTTCCCTTGTCAGCATGAGTGTACTATACTTAGCGGTTCGGCTTAAGAGTTAGTAACAGTGAGGTTGTAAGACTAAGAACGATTTTCATTAGATTAGCCAAATGAAGACTGTTTAGCCTATTTGGTCGAATTAATGCACCTGGACTCGATATTAATTGAACAGTTGACTCCGGAAGTATGTCAGCAATCAAGTGTACGTCTGGAGCAGCACCAAGTGTGCTGTTGGTACCCCACACAGATTTGAAAACGTTCACCTTCCAAAAATTTCCGCATATGCAACTCATCGTTGATAATGGCACGCACACATTCGTGCGACATTCCTGTTGTTCTGCAGAACATCGCAGCGTCATTCCAGAATACTTGAAAAGCAGGCCTGCCGTCTCGCTTTTTCTTCTGTTGTCACATCTCTCGGCAGGCATGCGGAGGGTGCCTCTCCTTCCAGAGACTAGTTTTCTGCTCAGCTACTCGCGTCATCGCTGTTGCGTAAGCTGAATGAGAATCCTAAAGTTTTGTGTGTATGGCCCTCATTTGGCCATTTCTGCTTTAAAACGAAGGTGCTGAATCTCACTAGTGTTCACAACACCTAATGTCACTTGGAGTCAGCACTTACATTGGTTTGTTCAGCTCCGTGCCTATGAACAGACTGCCCAATTTACATGCACTCCGACTCGATGGACAGTCCTTCAAACATATCGAAAGAGAAGTCCGAAACGTAGGATTTATCGCTGCGGAGTACCCACGAAATCTTCGTGTGCTACTAGGAATGGACATTTCTCGGCAAATAATTATATATCGGACTCCAGAAGATAAAAAATATATTATTCGTCCTTTTTCACTTTCTGTGGTTGTTTTATAGTCTCATATTCAAAAAATATGTCGTTTCGTTCTGGGTACATTGACCGTCACCCTTAAAATCCTGCCAAGCACTTAAAAAAGTGTGAAATGAAGTCATACAGACGTTGTGTAGGCGTAGGTGTGAAAAGACTGAGTAACACTTCGAAAGATTAATAAAAAAATAGTTAGGGCACACTAACCTCATTCGTAAGTGGACTTACAGCTTAATTTTCTTGGTAATACGACTAGAACATCGAAGGAGCATCTGGATTTAATGCCGTTACTCCTACTACAGACTGAAGTCACCAGAGTCTTAGGTACTAACTTCGCGAGAAATTGTATTTTGCTTCCACTCGCCTTGCTGGGCAGCAAATAAGTCGTTTTCAACAGAAGTGGGGTTCTAATTCCCTACTGGCCACCCAGCTTTAGGGGCTCCGTGGTTTCCATCAGTTATGTCAGAGTTCCATAGTCATAACCATAATTAGTTGAACTAGTGCACGATCTCTATGACCTCGATATTGTTGAGACCTTTCGGCATCATCAAACTGCCTATAATGAAAGCCTAAGTACCACCAGATCAAAAGATCAGGGTCGAGGACACCTTTAACTGCCGGCCGCGGTGGTCTAGCGGTTCTAGGCGCGCAGTCCGGAACCGCGCGACTGCTACGGTCGCAGGTTCGAATCCTGCCTCGGGCATGGATGTGTGTGATGTCCTTAGGTTAGTTAGGTTTAAGTAGTTCTAAGTTCTAGGGGACTGATGACCACAGATGTTAAGTCCCATAGTGCTCAGAGCCATTTGAACCATTTGAACACCTTTAACTACAGGGCCCTCGATGACAGGAACTTTCTCCTCTGAAACACGTCAAAAGATACGTACTGGTTGTCTGTGAGCGTTTCAGATTAATGGAGACTAGAATTCGCTCTGTTATTTGCCAATATGATAGTAGAAAACTATTTAGAGATCATACAAATAATATTTAAAGAGCTGATAAAATGAGAATATAATTCCCCTTTTTGCCATAACTCACGCCAGTTTCTTCCACATCTTTTCTAAAACTAGAGGAAAGTGACTAGTAGTATACATGATCTCCTTTTCGTATTATTAAAGTGTTTAATTTTCGGTGAAGTTTTTTCCTTGTCCTTGCATGGTGTATCCAATTAAGTTTGGGAAAATTTACACCACCCCTCCCCCCCTAGGAAGGATACGCGTGATTTAAAAAGAACTGTATACAATACATTACACACCATAAGTCTCAAATGATTGGTTGCAGTAATTCCTGAAACCTTTAACAAGACAATCGCAGTGTTCCGAATCCAGAATGGATAAAAGTTTTATTATCATCACTTCGAGAATTCAATACTGTATGACACCATCGTGCTGGGGTCACAGTACCCAAATGTAATGCCATAGAATCGAAGAGCTTCTGTTGATGACAGTGGGGAATATGTCTCTACACTGATCAGCCAACCAGCCAGCATCCAGCAGCGATACGGAGATGTTTAGCAAACTCATGTGGCAGACTCTGCAAGAGAGGCGCTCTGCATCGCGGTGTAGCTTGCTCGCCAGGTTTCGAGAGGGTGCGTTTCTGGATGAGGTATCGAATATATTGCTTCCCCCTACTTATACCTCCCGAGGAGATCACGAATGTAAAATTAGAGAGATTCGAGCGCGCACGGAGGCTTTCAGACAGTCGTTCTTCCCGGGAACCATACGCGACTGGAACAGAAAAGGGAGGCAATGACAGTGGCACGTAAAGTGCCCTCCACCACACACCGTTGGGTGGCTTGCGGAGTATAAATGTAGATGTAGATGTAGAACATTGTACCCACGTACTTAATAGCCGGTATGTCCACTTTCGGCACGGATAACAGCGACGACGCGTCGTGGCATAGAAGCGATGACGCCTTGGTAGGCCGCTGAAGGGAGCTCGCACCACATCTTCACACACAAGTCACCTAATTCCCGAGTGGGGCGATGAGCTCTGATGTCACATTCAATCTCATCCCAGATGTGTTCGATCGGGTTCTGATCTAGCGAGTTGGGGAGCCAGCACATCAACTGGTCCTTCCCACTGTTTTCGCGAACCTCTGCGTCACACTCCTGACCTTGTGAAATTGTACATTATCTCGTCGAAAAATGCCATTTTCGTCGGTTGGTTGGTTGGTTGGTTGGTTGATTGGTTTGGGGAAGGAGACCAGACAGCGTGCTCATCGGTCTCATCGGATTAGGGAAGGATTGGGAAGGAAGTCGGCCGTGCCCTTTCAGAGGAACCATCCCGGCATTTGCCTGGAGTGATTTAGGGAAATCACGAAAAACCTAAATCGGGATGGCCGGACGCGGGATTGAACCGTCGTCCTCCCGAATGCGAGTCCAGTGTCTAACCACTGCGCCACCCCGCTCGGTTTGTCGTCGGGAAACATGATCGCCGTGAAGGGGTGTACGTGGTCTGCAACGTAATGGTGCCTTGCACGAGCTCCATTGGACCAATGGAGGCCCACGTGAATGTACTTCTGAGCATAATGCAGCCGCCGCCAGCTTGTCTCCGTCCCGCAGCATTAGTGTCAAGGAGCTGTTCCCCTGGAAGTCAACGAATTTACGCTCTCCCGTAGGCACATGAAGAAAGTATCTGGATTCATGAGATCATACAACGCTGTGCAATTGCGCTAACGTCTAGTGCCGATGGTCACGTGCCCATTTCAGTCATAGTTGCCGAAGTCGTGGTGTTAACATTGGCACAACCATGGGTCGTCGGATGCGGAGGCCCATCTTTAGCAGTGTTTGGTGCACTGTGTGTTCAGACGCACTTGTACTACGCCCATCATTAAAGTCTTGTGTTAGTTCTACGACAGCTTGCAGCCTGTCCTGTTTTACCACTTTGTCCAGGCTACGACGTTCGACGTCTACTACGTCTGGACGTGGATTCACCTTGGTTTCGCCACGTGTTGAAGACACTCACCACAGCAAATGGTTCAAATGGCTCTGAGCACTATGGGACTCAACTGCTGAGGTCATTAGTCCCCTAGAACTTAGAACTAGTTAAACCTAACTAACCTAAGGACATCACACACATCCATGCCCGAGGCAGGATTCGAACCTGCGACCGTAGCGGTCTCGCGGTTCCAGACTGCAGCGCCAGAACCGCGCGGCCACTTCGGCCGGCTCACCACAGCACTCCTCGAACGCCCGACAAGTCGTGCAGATTCCGAAATGCTCGTGCCGAGTCTCCGGGCATCACAATCAAACTCAAATAAATCCTCTGTCCTTATTCTACGCACGGACAGCACACTCACTGATACGCCATGTCTGACTAGCAGTCATTTCTCGCCGGAGGATGCTAAGTTCACCCAACCTGGATATGATGTGACGTCATTATGACGTATATACGCTTTAGTCGATTAACACACCTATCGACTTTTACGAACGTTCGAGATTCTAAACTATCGTCAGCTAGTGGTTTGTTTTGACACGTGCGATTCTGATAACAGCTCAGTGTGGCAGCGTATATGTATTTCGCCAAAATAAAAGTAAAAGAGCTGGATATTAATAGAAATATTCCTGACCGTGGCCTTGAAAACACCACGGACAACACGTTTCGTAAAAAAGTGAAGTCTTCTTATGTCCCGACTAGGTTAGATTGTGTGATTGTTGTATTGAATGCTTACGCCGAAAATAATATTTATTTATTATCAATATTTTAGTATGGTTTCATACAATTGGTCTTGTCAGTACATATTAGATTGTAGCAGCATACTCTTGCTGACTTTTTTTTCTTAATTTATGTAGCTGAAAGAGAACTCGTGCAAGTTTGTTAGCTAAGTAATGTATATGTCCATCCCAAAATATTCTTTTATCAACCATAATTCCAAGTAATTTTACACTCGGACCGCAGAGATAGGTACCTTAGTGTCCAGTAATGACTGGTGTGTAGAATGATTGAATTTCGAACTTAAAAAGAAAAATATGAGGCATTATTGAAGAAAAATCGTCGACCGGAGATGAAATACGAGGGGAAGTGGATTTCTCGATGTAATCTTAACCAAAGGTTAGTGTCTTGACGCATCTAAAGATTTTGGCTGCTGAGTGCTTCTTCTCACCGAGTACGAATAACCGACGCACTTCAGCTGGGTCAGAAGTACATCAATTGCTGCTTGAGATTCACAATAACCACGCAATTGCCCGTCGTCATCGATGCTGAACTCTTTCAGCTTTTCTCTCATTAGTCTCTCAAATGCTGAACACATAATTAGAGACGAGCAAACGAAAAACAACGCACAGGACACAAACACAGTACAATACACGATTTAAACGCAAGGAACGCAAAACACATTTAAACGAATGGCGCAGAGCACAGCGCTACCCTGTCACAACCTCTCGAAAGTTCACAAAAGTCGAATAGTCGATATACGGTTTCTATCGTTTTCGATGTAGCGTGTATACGTCATAATGACGTCACATCGTATCCAGGTTCGGTGAACTTAGCATCCTCCTTTCTCGCCAGGTGACGCTGCTCTCCGCTGGACGGGTTTATATGGTTAGTAGGTCGGTGGTTTCATCGTTCTGGCTTATCAGTGTATCCTGTTTCTGTTTGAGTCCATAATTCGTTTAGAACGGTTGCTATAGGACCATGGCGAGTAAGTAGTCGACCAATCACATGGCAAACATGTTCGATGGGAACATGCTGGTCAGGAATCAGTGTTGCCCATCACTCTTCGCAGAAGGCTTTGGGATACATCACCACCTGTGAGCAGCAATCTGATAATAGGATGTAGAGCTACCTGAAGGAGGTGATGTGTCTATGTGTCTCAGATTCTAGGCCCTTTGTGCTGAAGCTGTTGTTGTCATGTTGTCCTCAGTATCTAATAGTAGACTGTTGGTGAAGAGTAGAGAGGGCATGCTAGAAGTTATGGCGCCCGAGACGACTACACTTACTGTTCTGGTGTAAACACAAGAGCCAGAACTGTTGTGTCTAGACAAGACAGCCTAGACACAATGAGAGGAAGCCGAAAGGCACGCGCTTAAACTCACGCAGGCTGGCGTGAGGTCTGAAACAGGATACGTAATGAATGCTATAAAGAAAAGTACGTAGCTTCTGGAATACTTAACTTTAATCCACATTTGTAGAACATCGCTCTTGATGATACATTGGAAATGAGCGTTTGGCGTCATTGGCCGGGAGGCCCCTCGCGGGGCAGGTCCGGCCGCCTTGGCGCAGGTCTTATTACATTCGGCGCCACATTGGGCGACCTGCACGCCGGATGGGGATGAAATGATGATGAACACAACACAACACCCAGTCCCTGAGCGGAGAAAATCTCCGACCCAGCCGGGAATCGAACCCGGGCCCGGAGGACGGCAATCCGTCACGCTGACCACTCAGCTACTGGGGCGGACTTGATGATACATTAATAGAATCGCAATATCAGTTGAATACGGCGCCTTGCTAGGTCGTAGCAAATGTAGCTGAAGGCTATGCTAACTATCGTCTCGGCAATTGAGAGCGTAATTCTCAGTGAACCATGGCTAGCAACGTCGGCTGTACAACTGGGCAGAGTGCTAGGATCTGTCTCTAGACCTGCCGTGTGGCGGCGCTCGGTCTTCAATCACTGACAGTGGCGACACGCGGGTCCGTCGTATACTAGCGGACCGCGGCCGATTTAAATGCTACCACCTAGCAAGTGTGGTGTCTGGCGGTGACACCACAAGAACGAAGATGAAGAACACAAGAGAAGAGAAGGCGGTGAAATGAAGTCGGCCAATAGTGCGCTGATTAGGACCGCACCACGACAGGAATGGCCTCTACAAGAGGAGAATGTAAGTGCCGCTCCTGCCAAACTCGGCCGCTCAGTATCGGCTGAGTATTGGGACAGTATTCTTACAAGGGAACCTCCCCATCGCACCCCCCCCCCCTCAGATTTAGTTATAAGGTGGCACAGTGGATAGGCCTTGAAAAACTGAACACAGATCAATCGATAAAACAGGAAGAAGTTGTGTGGGACTATGAAAAAAATAAGCAAAATATACAAACTGAGTAGTCCATGCGCAAAATAGGCAACATCAAGTACAACGTGAGCAAAGAAGCGCCGTGGTCCCGTGGTTAGCGTGGGCAGCTGCAGAACGAGAGGTCCTTGGTTCAAGTCTTTCCTCGAGTGAAAAGTTTAATTTTTTATTTTCAGACAATTATTATCTGTCCGTCCGTCCGTTCGTCCGATGCGAGGTAACTGCGCCGTAGTATGGGGACGCTACACCTAAACAAACATCGAAACACACGACGTCAGTCGACTACAGCGCATGGAAGAGAGAGAATTCCTGCTAACGAGGCTCCCTGGCTGGCAGTTGGCTGTTCGCTACTTTGGACGAGAGTGCATTAAATACGTGAGATGTTCCCATTGGAGAGGTACGTCCTTTCGTCTACTAATCGCACGGTTTTGATGTGCGGTCGCAAAACTCAGACACTAAACTTATTACAGGGAACAACGAACGGACAGATCATAACTTTGCGAAAATAAAGAAAGTAAACTTTTCACTCGAGGGAAGACTTGAACCAAGGACCTTTCATTCCTCAGCTTCTCACGCTAACCACGGGACCTCGGTGCTCCCGGGTTCAGGCTTTTCTTGATGTTGCGTATCTTGGTCATGGACTAATCAGTTTGTATATTTTGCTTATTTTTTTCATAGTTCCACAACTTCTTCCTGTTTTCTCGATTGATCTGTGATCAGTTTTTCAAGGCCTATCCACTGTGCCAACTTATAACTAAATCTGAGGGGGGTGCGATGGGGAGGTTCCCTTGTTAGAGTATTAGCGCGGACCAGCAGAGAGTGCTACGATAGCAGTTATTAGTGATCCACAAACTGTGTGACAATCTTGCACGAACACTATATATAGGGTGAGTCACCTAACGTTACCGCTGGATATATTTCGTAAACCACATCAAATACTGACGAACCGACTCCGCAGACCGAACGTGAGGAGAGGGGCTAGTGTAATTGTTTAATACAAACCATACAAAAATGCACGGAAGTATGTTTTTTAATACAAACCTACGTTTTTTTAAATGGAACCACGTTAGTTTTGTTAGCACATCTGAACATATAAACAAATACGTAATCAGTGCCGTTTGTTGCACTGTAAAATGTTAATTACATCCGGAGATATTGTAACCTAAAGTTGACGCTTGAGTACCACTCCTCCGCTGTTCGATCGCGTGTATCGGAGAGCACTGCAACATACATCGCGTTTCTACAGAATGATCTGCCAACGTTGCTCGAAAATGTCCCACTGGAAACGCGTCGACGTATGTGGTATCAGCATGATGGTGAACTTGCACATTCCGCAATTAACACTAGGCTGACCCTTGACAGGATGTTCGACGGGAGTTTCATAGGACGTGGAGGACGCATAAATTGGCCAGCCCGTTCTCCTCATCTTACACCTCTGGACTTCTTTCTGTGGGGTACGTTAAGGGAGAATGTGTACCGTGATGTGCCTACAACCCCGGAGGATATGAAACAACGTATTGTGGCAGCCTGCGGCGACAGTACACCAGATGTGCTGCGGCGTGTACGACATTCATTACGCCAGAGGTTGCAATTGTGTGCAGCAAATGATGGCCACCACATTGAACATCTATTGGCCTGACATGTCGGGTCCTGCTCTATTCCACTCCGTAATTGAAAACGGAAACCACGTGTGTACGTGTACCTCACCCCTCATGGTAATGTACATGTGCGTAAGTGAAAAAGACCAATAAAAAGGTGTTAGCATGTGGACGTAATGTGCTGTTCCAGTCTCTTCTGTACCTAAGGTCCATCAGCGTTCCCTTTGGATCCCTACGTAATTCGGTGCTCTCCGATACACACGGTCGAACAGTGGAGGATTGGTATTCAAGCATCAACTTTAGGTTACAATATCTCCTGATGTAATTAACATTTTACAATGCAACAAACGGCACTAATTACGTATTTGTTTATATGTTCAGATGTGCTAACAAAACTAACGGTGTTCCATTTAAAAAAAACGTAGGTTTGTGTTAAAAAACATACTTCCGTGCATTTTTTATGGTTTGTATTAACCAATTACACTAGCCCCTCTCCTCGCGTTCGGTCTGTGGAATCGGTTCGTCAGTATTTGATGTGGTTTACGAAATACATCCAGCGGTAACGTTAGGTGACTCACCCTGCATAGCAAAGGACTCGGATTTATGTTGCATGTCGCCCATCGCTTGCGAGTCATATTTATTTCAAAGTTACGTATTGTCAATCTGCTTTATTGAAATAAGACTACTAATGTTATTTTCTTGAATTGTTGTATAGCATTCCGAGAACGCAGCATCCCTTAGGCACCCTATAGGAGACGAGTGGGCAAGACCCCACACTTACACTATGCCCGCTCATCAGTACAGTTAGCGTCCGCCTCGATAGCTGAGTGGTCAGCGCGATGGATTGCCGTCCTACGGGCCCGGGTTCGATTCCCGGCTGGGTCGGAGATTTTCTCCGCTCCGGGACTGGGTGTCGTGCTATCATCATTTCATCCCCATCTGGCGTGCAGGTCGCCCAATGTGGCGTCGAATGTAATAAGACCTGCACCAAGGCGGCACTCTCTCTCTATTTCTTGCCGCGCGGGATTTGCCGAGCGGTCTCAGGCGCTGCAGTCGTGGGCTGTGCGGCTGGTCCCGGCGGAGGTTCGAGCCCTACCTCGGGCATGGGTGTGTGTGTTTGTCCTTAGGATAATTTACATTCATACATATTTGTCATCGACCATTGTTTACTTAGATGTAAGTCATAGCCAAAAAATGGTTTAAATGGCTCTGAGCACTATGGGACTTAACATCTGAGGTCATCAGTCCCCTAGAACTTAGAACTACTTAAACCTAACTAACCTAAGGACATCACACACACCCATGCCCGAGGCAGGATTCGAACCTGCGACCGTAGCGGTCGCGCGGTTCCAGACTGAAGCGCCTTTAACCGCGTGGCCACACTGGCCGGCAAGTCATAGCCAAGAAGATAATACTACAAATACTTATAACATGCCACGCTATGGCACCAGACCAATACCTCTCCCTAAAGTCAGAAACTTTGAAGTGATTGAATTAACAACCCATAAAATTAACAAAAACCCAAACAAAACTGAAAAGAATGAAAATCTCAATTTCCCTCTGACATACACACCTATTTTTTTTATATAGGACTCGAACTAAAATAAAATCACGGCAACATTGTAAATCAATCTGCAGACGAACAATATATAACGAAACAGACAATTGAAAACAAATTTATATATCAGAAAATCAATGTCAGCATAAGAAAAGAAAAAGGCTCGATAACTAACAGAATAGAAATTGAAAGGTACCTTCTAACGTATCACTGTTTTGTTATTTGGTAAATAAAAGTTTATTACGTTACAAAAAAAAAAAAAAGAAGAAGAAGAAGAGGCGGCTGGACCTGCCCCGCAAGGGGCCTCCCGGCCAATGACGCCAAGCGCTCATTTCCATTTCAGTACTGTCAGCCGAGTTGTAGGTCCCACGATAGCGTTCAACGGCTGAATTGCCACTGTCAGCTTTGACAAGGAGCTGTCTGCTTTGCTTACGGCACTTGATGTTACGAATTACAAGTACGTATAAAGTTTCGATTATATTATCGATTTCTATTGCACATCATGGCGTTGATTTTCCACGCAACAGAATGTAGTATGAGTAAAGCTTAAGTGAAAAAAAGCATGAGAATTTTTCTGATCAGTCTTTCAATTTCCGGGTCACACTAAAGATCTGAAATGATACAGCAGAATTGTCACCATTTTTGTACTAGTTTTGAAACATTGCATTTTGTTATTTTCAGAAATGTGAAACATCATATGTAATAAGCTTTTGTGAACATAATATCGGAATCTAATTTGTTTTGCACCTAGCGATACTTCGTGGCAGCCGGGTTTTAACTGCGCAAGAAACGCAGTATAAGGATTTTTGGTAGGCGAGCTTAGACAGCAGTAGTTAGACATCCATATTACATAGGGCGAGCATTTAATATTTTCAGCCGGCCGCGGTGGTCTAGCGGTTCTGGCGCTGCAGTCCGGAACCGCGGGACTGCTACGGTCGCAGGTTCGAATCCTGCCTCGGGCATGGGTGTGTGTGATGTCCTTAGGTTAGTTAGGTTTAAGTAGTTCTAAGTTCTAGGGGACTTATGACCTAAGATGTTGAGTCCCATAGTGCTCAGAGCCATTTAATATTTTCACCTGCGTAGGAGCGAAGGTAAAGAATATGTTATTAAATTCATTAGTGGCGCAGTGTAGCCTCGGATTGGGGAAGGAAGAGGTAGAAACGTGAGCGTGTTTTTATCAAAGACACCACTCATGCATTCACCTTAAACGATTTACGGAAACCATGGTGGACCTAAAACCAAGTGGAACTTTCCTAGTAAGTGTGACTGCTGTTAGACCGGCCAGTCCATTCATACAGAGTCACAACATGTTTCAGAACATCGACGCCACATTAAATATTGAGATTTGGGCAAACAAGCGGCTGCCGGACACAGCCTCACAAACAAGCATAGAATTACGTTTCAAGATGGAAAAACTTGTCCTATAAATCGTCTTCCAGGAACTATGTCAACACAGACGCAGTTGAGATCAGAATGCCCAACAACTACTTTACTCGGGACAGCAGCTGTAAACTCGAAGAAAGAAAGGAAGTCGGCGCTCGATGCTGAAAGGTTACGTCGAGATTGATTCATACGTGTCACTCGGATCAACCCACCGCGCATGTCGACACAATTTCTGGTATTAAATGTCAATATCTCGATCTTCTTATAACGCCACAACGATGAAGTTCTGCCACTACAGGCAGAAAACACTATTACAGTATTTAAAACGTCATCACAAAAACTTTGTTCCCTGATTACCCGTAGTTTATTATTATGTTTTATGCAAAATGTATTATGTAGTAAATAATAAAGCTGCTAGGCACTTTGTGGTAAAAAGTATAATTATTTGAAAAAAGAAAACAACTTCCAAGCAGCTGCAATATGAGTTTATTTATTAACACCTTGTCTCGGAAATATTATCATCTTCTGGTCAACGTAATCGGATCATATTGGCTTGGTGTGGCGAACCACTGTCGTCATTTGCTGTGAAAAATTAAGCGTTCTAAAAACCTTTTCTAAATGTACGTGCATAACTGGCATACTCCGATAACATTATGAAGCTGGTGAACTTTACAGCCGGCCGAAGTGGCCGTGCGGTTAAAGGCGCTGCAGTCTGGAACCGCAAGGCCGCTACGGTCGCAGGTTCGAATCCTGCCTCGGACATGGATGTTTGTGATGTCCTTAGGTTAGTTAGGTTTAAGTAGTTCTAAGTTCTAGGGGACTAATGACCTCAGCAGTTGAGTCCCATAGTGCTCAGAGCCATTTGAACCATTTGAACTTTACAACACGCACGGACATCATTATATAATTATGATAAGTTTTAATGCCGCAGTGTACACAGTGTTTGGTACACAGAACAACTGCGCAAAGCTCAAATGCTTGCTTTGAAAAGAACATGACCGATTTTCTTTCCCATCCGTCCACAAACTGAGCTTGTGCTTCGTCTCTGACAACTCTGTCTTCGACGGGACATTAATCTCCACTCCCCTTTCCTTCCTTCTTTCGTGGTATTTGCTACGTGGTCGCAAAACCTTGTGTATTCGCGTATGTACACTGCAGCAATAAAGTCTGTCCTCATTATATACTGATGCACATGCCTACTTTGAAGCTAATTAGCTTTATAGTATTATTGGCGTATGCCAGATGAACATGCAGATTTACAAATACTTCATGATATATGATGATAATGGATGACCCTAAAACGTCAGTATGCCTTGATCATGATGATAGTGCTTACGCCACTATTCGTGAATAAATAGGCATACTGCAGCTTTTTGGAGATCACTTCTTCTTTTTCCAGGTACTAGGGAACTGTGTAGCATCAGGAGCATAAAATCCATACATATTATGGCTCTGAGCACTATGGGACTTAACAGCTATGGACATCAGTCTACGTATTATGAACACGGGTGTACGTGTACGGTATATGTATGTATATACGTATGTTCCACATCTCCTCCTAAACTACTGGACAGATATCAACCAAACTTGGTACACTTATCACTTACTGTCTGGAAATCATCGCTGTGGGAGTGGGAAGTGCATACATATCAAAGAAGAGGGGGTTCGGGTGGGGATGAAAGAGCAGTGAAGCCCTCTGCATGCAAATACCCATACTTTGATCATCCGGTATTTGTGAATGATTGCACTTAGAGACTTGTAACAATATTTACACATTATTTCAACCCCTTATGAAACTGGTTATCGCTGACGACCCTCACAAAATGATAAAAGGAAAAAAAGTTCGTCGCTCAGAATAGTTTCGCTGTAAGACTGCCGCATGAATTACAAGGGTTTAATTTATTATTTCCTTCCTACTAACTGTATTCGCAACACATTTTTCCGACAGTATTCACATATACCACTGTATGTACCAGAAAATCATATCTTTGTATGAAACGTAGTTTAGGAGATATGACGTCATCAACATTGAGATACGTCCAAAAATGCTGCATCTTGTAAGACGCTTAAATTTAATACTTCATTGCTAAATAACTCTATTTGCAACACTTTTTTCAGACACTATCCGCATCTTACGTTATATTTACCTAAAAAAGTGTGTTGTCGCACGACAGATAGTTCAGGAATAAGACGTTATAAACAATGATATGCGTGAATAACGTCCCCATCATGCATGACGTTTTAATTTATTACTTCTATGGTACTAGCTCTATTCACAATACGTTTTACACTCGGTAGCCCTATATAACATTGGTTGTACCCGCAAAATTATGTCATTGTATAGCACATAGTTCAAGAGATGCGACGTCAAACACTGAGCTGCCTGAAGATGGAAATACAGGGCGGAATTCGTTAGAGATACAGGTGAAATATGGGTACAAATACGTGTGAAGTATGTTAAATATCTGTGAAACATATTTGACATGTATGCACGTGTGCAAAGTCACGGGTAGAACGCCCTCCCTAAACCCCTGGAATGATATCGGCCAAATTTGGTACACATAATAGTTATGATCTGGCAAGAAACACTGTTGGGGTGAAACCACCAACCTCCTATTGGGGAGGGTGTGATAACGAGGGGAGAGAAGCGGACAGGCGGAGATGGACAGACAGCGAGGGGAAGGATGAGATGGCACACATACGGAGAGGAGAAGATGGACAGAGAGAGAGGGAGGTGATGATGATGATGATGTTTGGTCTGTGGGACGCTCAACTACGCAGTTATCAGCGCCCGTACAAATTCCCAACCTTTGCTCAGTCCAATTTCGCCACTTTCATGAATGATGATGAAATGATGAGGACAACACCCTGTCATCTCGAGGCAGGTGAAAGTCCCTGACCCCGCCGGGAATCGAACCTGGGACCCCGTATTCGGAAGCGAGAACACGACAGCGAGACCACGAGCTGCGGACGAGAGAGGGAGGAGGAGAGGGCAGAGACAGAGGAGGAAGATATACGCAGGAAGAGGACGAGAATGAGATGAACAGGGGGAGAAGAAAATGGACAGATAAAGGGAAGAGGAGGAGATGGACAAAGAGAGGGGAGAGGAAGATATGGATAGAGAAAGGAAAGGGTAAGAGATGAACAGGGAGAAACAGGTGGAGGAGGTGGACAGAGGGAGGAGGAATGAGACAGACAAAGAAAGGGGGAAGGAGGAGATGGAATTAAAGGAGGGAGAAGGAGATGGACACAGGGGAAGGAGTGGATGGCAGAGAATGGGGGATGGAGGAGGTAGACAAAGGAAGGTGTGGTGGAGACGCACAGGGGGGGGTGAAGGAGGAGGTGGACAGAGGGAGGAGGAATGAGACAGACAAAGAAAGGGGGAAGGAGGAGATGGATTAATATATATATATATATATATATATATATATATATATATATATATATATGCAACGACGGGTATGCAGCTAATATTTTATAATGATATTCACCAAATACCAAATCACTTTGTCCTGCTACGGTCATGCTTTGTGCTTCACAGTGGTGTGTTAGGTTGTAGTCAGTAAGTGTTCCGTTTGACCCCCGAGCGAGTTGGTGCAGTGGAGTTCCATTCGTGAAGAGGGCGGTTATAATCCCAGTTCAGCAATCTACATTAGGTTTTGGTCCGTTTACATATATCTCTTAATGCAAATACCGCGATAGTTCCTTTTAAAAGGAAGTGCAGGTTGCTGTCGGTCTCATGCGACCTATCCATTGTCGGAACGGTACACCCTAATCTTCCTTCCTTCTAACCTCGCCACCTTCCTTCTTTCTCTATGACTAGCCGTAAAGCCACGTCGCGCTCGATTATGTGGCAGAATGTATCCCACAGTGAGTAAGTTGTTACCTACTTTTCCGTAGAGCGTTGTCCCGGGGGTCCAGTTCCTCATGTCGGGCGACGCGGTGGCAGCTGGAAACACTGCCATAGCTCCGTGCTGAAGACGCCTCCGGGGACTCCGTTAGCCTTCTCGCTGTTCCACCTGTCGCATAGTTAGCAAAGTTACCAGCCAGTCAAGTTTGCACTGTGATGAATAGTTGCACGTAATCTAGCGCACTGCCCGATACACTCAGGGCCAAAGCTCTCCGTGCTTCTCCCAAATCACACCTGTTCAACACGGCCTGCATTGTTATCTCCACGTTACGAACATATTTATTTAAAAAAGCGGATAAAATGTCACTAGAAGCCTTCCTAAGAGACAATCTCCATTCCTTCCGAACTGACTATGCAAATGTAGACGAGATGTGGCTCAAATTCAAAGATATAGTAGCAACAGCAATTGAGAGATTCATACCTCATAAATTAGTAAGAGATGGAACTGATCCCCCATGGTACACAAAACAGGTCCGAACGCTGTTGCAGAGGCAACGGAAAAAGCATGCGAAGTTCAGAAGATGCGAAATCCCGAATATTGGCTAAAATTTACAGACGCGCGAAATTTGGCACGGACTTCAATGCGAGATGCCTTTAATAGGTTCCACAACGAAAAATTGTCTCGAAATTTGGTAGAAAATCCGCAGAAATTCTGGTCGAATGTAAAGTGCACAAGCGGCAAGACGTTCCTTCGCTGCGCAGTGCCGATGGTACTGTTACCGACGAGTTATTGAACGCGGTTTTCCGAAATTCCTTCACCAGGGAAGACGAATGGAATATTCCAGAATTTGAAACACGAACAGCTGCTAGCATGACTTTCTTAGAAGTAGATACCTTAGGGGTTGCGAAGCAACTCAAATCGCTTGATACGGGCAAGTCTTCAGATCCAGATTGTATACCGATTACGTTCCTTTCAGATTACGCTGATACAATAGCTCCCTACTTAGCAATCATATACAACCGCTCGCTCACCGATAGATCTGTACCTACAGATTGGAAAATTGCGCAGGTCACATCAGTGTTTAAAAAGGGTAGAAGGAGTAATCCATCGAACTACAGACCTATATCATTGACGTCGGTTTTCAGTAGGGTTTTGGAGCATATGCTATATACAAACATTATGAATCACCCCGAAGGGAACGATCTATTGATACGTAATCAGCATGGCTTCAGAAAACATCGTTCTTGTGCAACGCAGCTAGCTCTTTATTCGCACGAAGTAATGGCCGCTATCGACAAGGGATCTCAAGTTGATTCCGTATTTCTAGATTTCCGGAAAGCTTTTGACACCGTTCCTCACAAGCGACTTCTAATCAAGCTGCGGGCCTATGGGGTATCGTCTCAGTTGTGCGACTGGATTCGTGATTTCCTGTCAGGAAGGTCGCAGTTCGTAGTAATAGACGGCAAATCATCGAGTAAAACTGAAGTGATATCAGGTGTTCCCCAGGGAAGCGTCCTGGGACCTCTGCTGTTCCTGATCTATATAAATGACCTGGGTGACAATCTGAACAGTTCTCTTAGGTTGTTCACAGATGATGCTGTAATTTACCGTCTAGTAAGGTCATCCGAAGACCAGTATCAGTTGCAAAGCGATTTAGAAAAGATTGCTGTATGGTGTGGCAGGTGGCAGTTGACGCTAAATAACGTAAAGTGTGGGGTGATCCACGTGAGTTCCAAAAGAAATCCGTTGGAATTCGATTACTCGATAAATAGTACAATTCTCAAGGCTGTCAATTCAACTAAGTACCTGGGTGTTAAAATTACGAACAACTTCAGTTGGAAAGGCCACATAGATAATATTGTGGGGAAGGCGAGCCAAAGGTTGCGTTTCATTGGCAGGACACTTAGAAGATGCAACAAGTCCACTAAAGAGACAGCTTACACTACACTCGTTCGTCCTCTGTTACAATATTGCTGCGCGGTGTGGGATCCTTACCAGGTGGGATTGACGGAGGACATCGAAAGGGTGCAAAAAAGGGCAGTTCGTTTTGTATTATCACGTAATAGGGGAGAGAGTGTGGCAATAAGTACCCTCCGCCACACACCGTAAGGTGGCTCGCGGAGTATAGATGTAGATGTAGATATGATACGCGAGTTGGGATGGAAGTCATTAAAGCAAAGACGTGTTTCGTTGCGGCAAGATCTATTTACGAAATTTCAGTCACCAACTTTCTCTTCCGAATGCGAAAATATTTTGTTGAGCCCAACCTACATAGGTAGGAATGATCATCAAAATAAAATAAGAGAAATCAGAGCTCGAACAGAAAGGTTTAGGTGTTCGTTTTTCCCGCGCGCTGTTCGGGAGTGGAATGGTAGAGAGATAGTATGATTGTGGTTCGATGAACCCTCTACCAAGCACTTAAATGTGAATTGCAGAGTAATCATGTAGATGTAGGTGTAGAAATTGGTGCCTGTTGCACAACTCCGTGTGGTCCCAACGTGGGAAGAGAGCAGCAAAAAAACGCTATCGTAAGTATTTTCTACCCCCAAGCATTAAAGAAAGAATGCAAAATTAGCGTTTAAAACCCCGGTGATGACGAGCCCATTAGGAGCATTACAGGTCCACGTAGGGTAAGGATGAGGACTGAAACCGACCCGTCCTTTCTACCATCCTGGAAGTCACTTTAATCGATTCAAGAGAAATACGGAAAATCTAAATCTGCATAACCGAACGGAAGATTGAAAATGGAAATAGTTCTTCCGAATCGAGTCCAGTGTGAGAACTAGCATGCACACCATCTCTTTAGGCCCTAAGCTTTAAAATTCTCTTATCCTCATGATAAACATAATTTAAAATTATCACAGAATACTGAAGTACTGACATTCTGTCATGTATCGTTTTTATTAATAACAACACTATTTCCTAGCTGAGTATAAATTGAAAACACGTAACTTATTAGTACATACTTGTTCTTTTGCGCAGCGAAAATAGTTTATTTTGTCTTTACCCGTTCCAATACTTACTATGAAAACCACTATTTTCAAGCTGCTTGCACATGATACCTAGTTCGGAGCATACGTCTTTCGGCAAGAAGTTTTTGATGGTGAGAGATGTACTTAGTAAGGTGCACTGTCTAACAAGGAATAATCTTGGGATCGAGAAGATTCTGTGGTGATCGTCGCTTTCCTATGAAATTCCCCATTCGATCCGTGTGTCAATTAGAAGCTAAAATATTTGTGTTTATGGACCTACGGATATCGAGGTATTGTTGCCCTAAGATTAACCCACGGAAGGACGCAAGTATCCTCATATACGAATTAACAGTAATACTGTTACACTTATAGCAAACACACCAGCAAAATAAAAAACAAAAGTAGATCATATGCTCTCAGTCACACCCTTCCCTGACACATATAAAAAAACCTTGATCAAGAGAACACGCAGTTTGCTACGTACAACAGAACGCATTTATAAAATGAATATTCCCTCATTTTATTTTGTTTTCATATATTTTAATGTAGATATATGTGGTCTGTTATTGTAACTTGTCAAATATTATGTTGTCACGTGAACTAAAAAGGTAAGGTTTAAATGAATTTGGTACTCAAATCTTACCTCTGAAGGCCTCTCCAGGTGATTGTAGCACTGTAAGACTCTGGAATGATATTTGACAAGATTTTCCAGAGTCAGATCCGCGATTAGTCAGACTGATTAGCGTCTTCCGTTGTTTCACTTCACGCCAATACCGCCTTGAAAGCACAACTGATTTCTTTCACCATCTCTGTTGATGCCCGGCCTCTAACGACCTATAACTGAACAAGACCTTAAACGCTAACCTACCTCCCTTTCTTGGTGCCTCTACAAGGGCTCGTGTCAAAACTTGGCGGGTATCTTTGTGTTCCTTCATTTGGACAACCGTATCCATTCCAGCGGTGTAAATTATCTGTGGTCGCCGCGAAGGTGGGGAAGATACAGTGCGTGGCGAACTAGGTCACGAACGTCACCACGCCGCCTTCGGACCAGACTGAGTACGGTTTTTACGCGATTTTACACTTCCCCCTATCCGAACCCATCAGTCAGTCTCCAGTGACATCCTCGTCGGCGGGACATTAAAAACAAAAGATAGCAGATATCACCGTGCCCAATTAATGTCAGGCCTGATTTATAATATGAATGATCGCTCCTTCTCGAAACTCGATTAGTGACTTTGAAATGTGACTAATAATGCATTTCAGTGGGCATCACCCTGTCCGCAGTGTATAAGCCTGTTACGTTTGTGTGCAAACATGTGCAACAAAGCAGTGTTGCCATTAGTTGACATGGATGAGCCCCGTAGCCGCGTGTGATAATACTGTCAATTTGTATTCTGTATATAAACTGAAAAAGAAGTTGCCTCGAAACCGATTACTGAACTATACCCGCTGGAGAATAAGATGATTTAATATACATTTCCAGTTCAAATTGTTCCTGTACAATCTTAACCAAATAATTATTGGTGCAAAAAGAATAAAATATTCTAGAAAATCTCAAACCCAGATATAATTTTAAGCTGCTAATGCTCGTAAATATTCCGTATATCTCCCGTAAACTGCTTTGTGCGGATGGTTCGTGGGGTGGGGTGGGTGGAATAGGAGTAGCTACGACAGTAATTTCGCCATGCCTGCGTAGAAACTGTAGGACGCTACGTTGAACAATTGCTGTGAACGTAACGTCTTGTGGCAGATGTGCGGACACTAAAATTATTTCAAACATCACAATTTCGTAATTTTGTCATACTTTCTTGTAACTCTCGAACAAAACGTTTCTGAATCAGAGTTTCCTATCTAAAATGGTGATTTGCGCACCTCCACCACAACGAAAACGAGCTGCATATTACGATATTACTGACCTCTGTCTACGTTTTACGGCTGTATCCATGTTAAACATTAACGTACCTGACGTCAGTGAATAAACTGTGTAATCACCTAGTGTCTGTGACAACTGGTCTACCAGATACTGTTCTCTAGACCGAAGCTAGCAGCAAACGAAAAAATTATCAACAACACAGCAGCTTTGGTAGTTTAGAAGCGTCATCCCCCTAACTGTTCAGTGCAAACACACACTGTAGGGAAGCAGCCTACTCACGCTGTATAAAATTCACATAAGTCTTTCCACTGTGTGCCAGCCTAGCTCTGACGTCATAAATGTTGCGCAATACTTTAAAAATCAAGTAAATAACCTGAAACGTTTCTAGCATGTCGGGAGTAATACTAAATCAACATGTGTTGAATGTCAGTTCAATAACTTTAACCATTTTCGAAATTTGGACGTTTTTCTGTAAAAACCATTGGCGCAACAGAAAAGAGCTAGAGACTTAAAAATTTATATTTAGATTCCTTTTTGCATAATAATTTAGTAGAAACAGTATTTTGGATGTCACAAATTAAAATTTTAGTTCAAATTCAATATTTTCTGGTTTTTGTCTTAAAAATTAAGGGAGCAAGATAGATTAAGTAGGCGAATAAATAAGGCTAGGATGTTTAAATTTAAGTATAAGGGAGATCCGCTATAATCATGAAGATGTGAGACGTTTTAATTGAATAACTATAAAGCTATAGCGATAGTGTATCTCCAAAGGGCAAGTTCAGAGCTCGTCTACTGCGTGTAGTGTAATTAAATTAATTCTCTCGCCCAAAATATTTTGACTTAGCCACGTCAGACTTTTATTATGATTACTTACCTGTGTGCTGAATGCACATTTAAATTGAGAGCTTCATCGGCCATAAGCAAAGGAAGCGATGATTTATTCAATAACTTAAAGTGGTGCATTACTAGCCCAGCGGCTAGTCGGGAGAGCGGATTTGATCAGGCGTTCCCTTAGTCGTCCGCACCGCGGCTCTATATATAAGAACGCTGCGCGAGAAAGAAGGCCTCAGTTCTCTCGAGACGCTGAATAGCACACCATCTGTGTCGGGAGTCACGTCGCGTCGGTATCATTGCTATAAGCAGCCTCGGATGCCGTATTAAGTTACTCGGGATACGCGTAACCATGAAATCATTTTCGAGTGAAGTGTTAATTCTGGGATGACTTTAATGATATATCTTCAGTTTGCGTATGTCGTATTTTCACGTGGCGTCGCCGGACAGACATTCTACCATTATTTAGCGTGGCGTTTGATGAACATTATCATCAAATTATGGCGAGCATTCACTTAAACATTTAATTTGGACAGTTATAGTTGCATCAGCGCATTAGACTCTGAACTGCTCTGGTAGTTGGATTGTGTGGTTCCTTTTTTTTCCCATCTGTGACTTTCAGAATATAGCAAACATTTTTACACGATCGTTTTTGATTATGAATCCCAGACAATCTCCTAATTCCTCAGAGCTATAAGCTGTAGCTATAAGTGTATTTCTCAGATGAAGTGGGCACTAGGAATTCTAATTACAGGCTTCACGTTTTGCTAATCACTTTCTGTTTGCCAATATTGTAGTTAGAGAGCCAGTGTTGAGAACGTCAAAAGACAGCATACATAATAGGAACATTTATATAACAATTAAATTCCAACCAGCCGCTCCAGATATGGTTAAACGGCAGGGAAATGCATTCTTTTCTGCATTACATTACATTCTACATTTTAAATAACATCACTCCACCCGCCGCCCCACAATTGGTGCATCGGCAAGGAAATGCATTCTTTCTACATTACAAACCAACCATTATATAACTACATTCATTCAACCCGCCGCCCCACAACACGTTTTTACAGTCGTAATGTATACAGCAATAGACACGGAATCCACGTACGCCTGTCAGAGGGAATGAGCTTAATAAATGCATTCATTTTATTTCCGTGAATACCGTAGTTTTATGAAGCATTTTCATCGCGACGAAAAGAACCAGTAACTGAGTATTTAATGGAACTCTTTGTTAATTAGCGATCTTGTTGTTTCATTCGTGTTTTTGTTTACACGTATCATACTAGAAAATAAGTCTCGCGTATCTATAGACAGAACCAAATTTTCAGTCCAATTCGTAATAATCTGATGCAACCACCCGCCTCACAGATCGAGCTATTACCGGAAACACCCTAAAACGGCTTGGAATAATGGTTCTTTCTGCTTACAGCACAACTAAACAAATTTTCTCCTATTTTGCTATACTTGTGGTGCATGTTTACACCCATCAAGGTATGACACTAAACTGTGTGTGTCTGTTTTTAATGTATATTACGTCACTGTATAATGTGTGTTACGTCCTGATCTGCTTTCCCTGCTCGCCAAAAAGAAACCTTAATATAGTTTAATGCTGTGGAAGCGTGTTCCCAAGATTTCGAATAATTTGACTCAGTGACTGAAGACTCTAAACTGACGTTCTAGTCTTTTCTGTGGGTGTAAGTATCTTATTCCATGATGTAAAAGTCAACACTTAAAAATATTATATACAAAGAGCGCTGCCATCCTTCCATCTTGAACTTTCGATGCCATTCCATCAGTTCTCCTCTTCTACATAAGAACATCACAGTGTCAACTTACAATAATTTTGGAACGAATACAACATGATCTCTGGACTCGTGGAGCTGCATATCGTCTGAAGTGGGACAGTGGTAAGATAGTGAGGTGGTTGTTAGGTCCCGAGGAGGATTCGCCCGGACGGGGGGGGGGGGGGTGGAACAGTCCCTGTCGGCTCCTTCATCTCCCCCCCACCTCCCCCAGTCACGTGTCTGATTCCATAAGCGCCCCCAACATTCTTTTGGAGGGAACGCAGATACCGCAGAGAAGATAAGCAAAAGACTCCTGCAGGGTCCCTATTGCCTGATCCTGCCACGACTCGCTGTTGGAAGTTGGAGTCAGACATTTCTTTACATTTACATGTTTTCAAGCAACCTAATTAATAAATGAATAAAATCCTTCCACGTAAAACAACTGTCAAAGAAAAGTTTTGTACACTACATTGCAAATACACATTTTATGGATCTTCCGTGCTGTTCCATTTTGCAGTTTACACAACTAACTGTATCCACTTGCGCTTTCATACTCCTCATCTTTACTGTCCCCAAATCTCTGCTTCCTTATCACTGATGTTGACAGCCTATTTTCGGGAGTCTGGAGACTTTCATTGATTCAACATGTTAAAGATTAAACGTAAAAATGCACATCTGTTGTAAACACCACAATTGTAATATCATAAGTTTTTAAGGTTTTGTTTCTTTGCACACTTGCGCCTCTTGGGGACGCTAGTCGTTAGGTGATTGAGGCCTAATAAATGGGAAACGGCTTGTAATAAAAATTACTAGTGAAAAGAAAAAAGCAGTTTGTATGCTTTTCAACCGTCAGTAATAGATAAAGAGACAGTGGAAAAAATTATAAAAAACAATTATATAAATTCATAATAAGAGATAGAGTTAATGTATTCACAAAGAACCCTAATGTAAAGATAAGTGGTTAACTTAGCAACGTCGAGAAACAGTAGAATTGGTTAGCAGCGCATTTCAATTTTTAAATGAAATTAAATGTGCGTATGGCATTATTGGCCGGAAGTTCGCTTTCGGGGAAAACCCCGCCTGGTGTAAGTCTTTTTATTTGACATCACTTTGGCAACTTTCACGTCGACGATGATGAAATCATGATGAGGACAGCACACAGCCACTCGCGAACGGAGAAAATTCCCGACCCCGACAGGAATCGAAGCCAGGACCCATTCTCGAGAATCACCAACGTGACCCACAAGACCACGAAGTGAACTTGGTGAAACATTCGGAAATATCGGTAAGTTCCCTCTCGTTAAGACACCAGACAAGTATTCTGGAGGTTCGTGGTTCAAATCACGTCCAGCCAACCGTTTAATTTTGGTTTCCCCAAATCACGTCAGGAGAGTATCATGATGGTTCCTTTGACAAAACCGCTTTCCTCCCCCATTTTTGTTCTCCGACACTATGTCTCCATCCCCATTTGTTAAAACGTCGCTCAGGCATTGAAATTCAACCAATGTGTGCACGCAGTCTCACTTTTGTACTCCCTTTAATTGCCACATGCACCCAAAGAAACTGAATTAGGCTACTTTCATACTCTTATTATTTCCTGGCCTCGGTTTCATAACTTTTCCCATCTTGAACCATTTTACCTATTTTTTACTCTCACTTTTTACCTAGCGAGTAAAGACTATTGTACTGTCTATTATAATATATATAATTCTAAATGACTTATTCAAAACACATAACGGACTCTTCACCTACATTTGCTATAGTAGATTAAAATGTGTCCATCTGAAATAATATCAAAGATCAGAGGATAAACACAGGCTCAGATCAGGTAGAGAAATACGTTCAGTAGATCATCGACTTGTGTTTGGATCCGAAGCCGAGTATAAAATGAAAACTCGATCTGGAGTATGTTGAAGGGTTGAAGAAAATGCGACCTGGCACATTTTCATGGTAATCTATTTTGTTTTGCGAGTTTTAGGCTGGTTTTATTATCTTCAGGCGAGTTCTAGGTTAGCTGGAATGTAACAGTTTGGATGTGAGTCGTCGAAGCCAATGAATGTGAAGGCAAAAACCGTGTTGTGGTGACACACAGATCTCTAGCTTTGTCCGAGGTCTGGGTTGGATTGGAATGTGACAGATTGGCGAAGTCAACGAGTGTGAAACCAAAAAACTACCTAAAGTGACTTCGGCTCCTCAGATTGTCAAAACATTCCATCCGCGCTTAAGTGTCACTAAGAACAACAATCACTAAATGCTGCGGATGAGATGTGACATGTTAAATCCGGATCCGACAACGCCACCAGTGGTCAGTCAGTTGGATCAGTCATAACGCTGAAGCACCTTGGAATTACTGTCCGAAACGACTGAACAATAATGGCTCTGAGTACTATGGGACTTAACATCTGTGGTCATCAGTCTTCTAGAACTTAGAACTACTTAAACCTAACTAACCTAAGGACATCACACACACCCACGCCCGAGGCAGGATTCGAACCTGCGACCGTAGCGTTCGCGCGGTTCCAGACTGTAGCGCCTAGAACCGCTCGGCCACTCCGGCCGGCGAAACGACTGAACGTGGAACGATCACATAGATCTAGCCGTGGCGAATATAGACCAAATTCACGGGTGAGAGAGTTTTCTTAGAAGACGTCGTTCAACAACTTTTGAGCTCTGTTCGTCAGTCTACATCCTTAACACGTAGGATTAACGCAAGGCATAAAAACATTCAAGAAAGAGCTGCATGACTGATCTCGGCTTTGGTTAGTCAGGGCGAGAATGCTCAACGAACTACCGTGACAGACTTTACAAGAGAGGCGGTGTACATCGTGACGAGCCTTACAAAATTCTAAGAGCGTATGTTCCAAAATGACTCCGGAATCATACTGTTTCCTAAAATATATATCTTGCGACGTGATCACTACCCACATGGAGAGATGCCGACCGTCTTTCTTACCACGTCTCATTCCTTAATGGAAGAAAAGAGTTGAGGGAGGGGATGGAATGAGACTGGTACACAATATACTCGTAAGGTGGCATGATGATTCCAAATCTAGATGTAGACAGAAAACGTTTACTAGCCAATTGTCCAGCAACAGCAGGATCGCTGACATCAGTTTTCATAGACAACTGACTGCTGATGGAAGAGCCAACTGCTTTGTACAAGCGATAGGCTATTTTCTTCTTTCAGATGTTTTCCTCAGTCGAATGAAATAACCGAATGAAACTAGTCTCTGCAGAATGTCCGCTACGTGAATGTTTTTTCAACCACTGTCCTACTTAATGTAGGAGAAAAGACTGACACAATTCTCTGACGGTTCCATCAGTTGTATGAATTTTTCCACTCAGTGTCTGGGTAGGAGTGTTTTCGCTTGCACACTGGTGGCCATGGCAAGGAGAGGTATGCAAAAAAATTATTTTAAAAATTTCAGTACACCGTAATGATGTTCCACAATAATATCTGTTTAATAGTGCCTTATGATCCGGTTGTCTGGTTTCTAGGCCATGCTCAGATAATTTAATACGAAACGGATCTCTACACAACATCAGCAAGTTCAAAGATAAGCAGAAATTGTTTTTCAAAGATATGCGACTTTTTACAACTATATATCGATATGAAAACAAAAGCATAAAGAAATTCACAAAAAAGAATGTGAACAAATACATCTTATAGTACTTTATACTAAATGATTCTTATACTTTTAATCTTTTTGTATAAAGTAATATAAAATTTATTTTTTCAGAGCCTTTTTTGTGAATTTCATTGTGTTCGTATTTTTGTATTGATATGTAGTTGTCAAAGGCGCATGTCTTTGAAAAGCCGTCTTTGTACAGCTATGATCCATTGAAGATGTTGTGTGGACTACATATAGTATGTATACCTGTGGAGTGAGCATAGTCTACTACGCATGATCTCAAAATCAAACAGGGCTAGCCAAGTGATTTTGGGACCACGCTGCTTCTCTACAATTTGCGGTAATAGCGAAAATTGAATATTACACGTATTCGCATTGTTTTATATATGTTTCTATGGGTATGAATTTTAGTAATAGCTACGGATGCAAAGAGAAGTATGTGAAAAGAGGACCAGTTACTTTTCATAGCTATGTACAACAAAAGTATAATTGTAAATGCCGTATTGATATGAGACACTTTATATTAAAATGTCTTGCAGACATAATTTCTGCGATTTTATGGCCATGTGTTTACGAGAAAAGTGGTAGATGAGCAAGTGTGTTTAAGTGAACTGTCAGTCAGTGAATACATATTGGTGCTATGCTGATATACAGATAAAATTGATACACAACAGTCACATTAATGTCCTCCAATTTATTAACGTTCTCAAACCTTCGTGTGTACCTAAGTATTTCTACATGATACGGTGTCCTACACAGTGTGATTGTAACGTAATTAATTATATGAATCAGTGCAATAGAAAATCTTAAAGAAACATATTCTTGGCTGTCGCTGCTTTTATTACTTCGAAATTCGAGCACTGATATTGTATTTTTTTATATTTTGCGCGTAGCGTTTGGCTTACTTTTCTGAGGAGATGGCGAAAAATTGTTATAAATATTTTACTTGTCTATAAAATCAGAAGAATAAATAATGAAAAACTGAAAATAATAATTGACAAGCAGTTGGTGCAAATCGCTTATCGTAATTACTGTAACAATTTCATAGTTCCAAATGCGTGACACTTTATCGCCTTCTACACTGTCATTGCAACGAAATTAATTAGAACAGAGATTCGACAATTTGAATAAGTGCAATAGAAAACGTACAAAAAATATTGTTGGCTGTCACTTCTTATTCCGTTAGCGGAAAAAACGAAAATAAAGTGGAATGTCAGCTATGATACTGCGACGAAAAAGCAAAATATCATTGTACGTCACATCTTTAGGCCATCTTCAGTTCCTGGTATGAAATTGTTAAGATGTCTGTAAAATGCGTATACAAAGTTTCACGATACTTCTTAAGGTGATATTTCTGTAGCAGCGAAGTAATAACACTCAAATTACGCTAATACGGCCTAAAATGCGCCGTCCCAAATCACATGACTTGAGCTGCAGAAGATATTGCGTGCAGAATTCCCAATCTCCGCATCCTAATGGTCACTCGATTGTGGTTTAAACTCATGGTGGCTAGCTGTTCAGTATAAAGTTACCTGTGGATGGACTAGAAAGCCGAAAGCCGGTTCATAACGAATTACTGAATAAATCGAATTATGGAACATCAGTACAGTGTATTTAAGTCTTTAATATGTCCATGTTAGTCCAAGTACGGACGGCATATTACATAAAATTATATTTCTAAAAAAAAGTATTTACTTACTTAGATATGATTTTTTTCGTACTTCTGGCGTTGAATATTAATTTTTTGTCGGTTTTAAAAGTATAATAACTGGTGCTCCATTGAAAATTTGTGTTCAAGTAGACGAACAGTTACTTCGTTAATTTAAATTTTTTGTAGCTCTCTCTCTCTCTCACTCTCACTCATTCACTCATTCACACACACACACACACACACACACACACACACACACACACTCGTTTCTCTCTCTCTCTCTCTCTCTCTCTCTCTCTCTCTCTTTCTCTCTCGCTCTCAATCTTCCCGCCGGTTTGCACCCATCACAGACAATTCTCTTTCGGTACATGCTTAGGTGGCTTGAACAGAAAGCATACAGGCATATAGGATACAACTTTTTAAATTGTTTATTGACTTCATCACTTGCTTTTTAAGCGCGTATTGGCATTTATCGCAAGTACTTTTTCGCGAGAAATATTTGGCATCATTCGTTCGAATTGTTAACCATCCCAGCATTCACCTAGACGAGTGTGGGGAAACAGCCTAAAAACCACACTCAGACTGGCCGGCAGAGCCAACAAGAAGGCTGGAGACTCACTCGAAAAGAAGAGTGAATAATTCAGTCAATGTGAAAATCGCAATGGACTGTATCGATTGTTGTCACCCGGCTGCTCCCACATACTGGTTTCACTCCAAAGATATGAACAACTAACAATTCAACTGTTGTTCCTTGTTCCCAAAGACTGATTTCACTTCAAAGAAGTAATAATTCAACCGATATGTAAAACTACACCCGGATAGTGGATTGTTTTCCAAGAACCAGCTGAATCGATTGTTTTCATCTGTTGTTTCCAACACTACTACTGATATCGACCATCACTGGTGAATCGATTACCCACAAAGTGTTTCCTACTACTAAGGGTTGAAGAAGAAATTGCTCACGAACTCTCATAAGAACATTTCGTGTCAAATGGGAACGTCGTGGTGACCGTAAGTGGAAGCACCCAGATCAGGATGCAAAGACATTTTGAACCAAAACAGGTACTTTTCACCATGTTCCTTCCATTTCACACTCTTCGTATTAAATTTATTTCTTATTCTGTGTCACATATGCTTGCCCTAAAGACACAAACTGTATGCGGGTTCGTTATTTACGCCCAGATCTTCGCCTTTCACGACCAGTGCACAAGCCCTGAGGCACTGCATCTAACGAAACAGTGAGAAGTTTCCCTGCGCCTCACTCTTCCAAAACAGGATCTTAATCATAGACAGGGAGGGGCGGTGTCGCTACAAGTTTTCTCGCTGTTGTACATATTCATACGGCTACCGGTAACGTTTATTCGTCGGATCTCGTTGCAGCACTGGATGCATTAAGTCAGGGTGACATCAGATGGCGGCCTGGTAGCAACTTCTCAGCCGCTGGTATGGCTCGCTTCCACAACGCAGTGACAGCTCGTTACACATTGCCCTGTTAATGCTGCCAAGGCGACATCCTGCAGTACAAGTTTAATCATTTGCACCCATGTTTATGCGCGATGTGTTTATCGCATCCTACGCTGTCCGGCAAATTATTTGCTTTTGCCATGATAATTTCTTTTTTCGGAGGCTCCTGACACAGCAAATTCTAAACATATATATCTTTAGATTTTCGTGTTATTTTCAAGCGGAACCTATAATCAAGTCTAGAGGTTCTATCTTTTCATCCTTTAAACACTCGTGTATATTAAATTCTTCGTTTTGTTGTTTGTGCTCACTATTAGTCGATAAGGAATGACGAAAACTTCTAAACCTCCATCTGTAATCGGATATTAAAGTGATTTTAGACCAATTAACAATTCGCTTTTTCGCTGCTTAACAGCGCGATGAGAAATCGCGTCCGTGCAATGGTCTATGCAGACTAGGGGCGTTTGAAAAGTCCGTGCAAAGTCCAAGAGATGGCACCACCAGCGCGTATCGAGTTCATGTTTAGTTAGTAGCATCTTTGGAAAGAACTCACACCAAGTTTCAGCCATATTGGTCTATTTCTTTGTGTATGGTATTCGCGTGAATCAAGGAAGTCGATTGATTGTCAAAAAATGGACGAAAAAGAATTTCGTGTGGTGATTAAACACTACTTTATGAAAGGCAAACTAAAGCAGACTAAAGAGAAGCTTGATAAACATTACGGTGACTTTGCACCTTCGATTAGAACAGTTTATAAGAGGTTTCAAAATTTTCGGAGTGGCCATATGGGCACAAGTGATGCTGAACGTTCTGGACGCCCTGTGGAGGTTACGACTCCACAAATCATTGATAAACTCCATGATATGGTGATGGATGACAGAAGAGTTAAGGTGCGTGAGATTGCTAGTGCTGTAGGCATTCGAATGAACGGGTATATGATATTTTGCATAAACATTTGGACATGAGAAAGCTATTCGCAAGATGGGTTCCGCGATTGCTCACGCTTGACCAAAAACGGAATCGTGTGAAGTGTTGCAAGGATGGTTTGCAGCTGTTCAGGAAGAATCCGCTGGATTTTAAGAATCGTTTCGTCACTGCAGATGAAATATGGATACATTACTATACTCCTGACGGCAAACAACAATCTAAACAATGGGTTACCAAGGGAGAATCTGCACCAAAAAAGGCGAAGACCATTCCTTCGGCCGGAAAGCTTATGGCGACTGTCTTTTGGGATTCGCAAGAGATAATCCTCATCGGCTATCTTAAAAAGGGTAAAACTATTAAGGGTGCATATTATTTATCGTTAATGGACCGTCTGAAAACTGAGCAGCAAGAAAAACTCCGTCCATTGTACTGTAAAATAATCCTTTTCCATCACGACAATGCGCCAGCACACACCTCAGTAGTTTTTGTTATCAAAATTGTTGGAAATAGGATACCAACTCGTCTCTAATCCCCACTATTCTCCAGACTTGGCTCCCTCGGACTACTATATATTCCCCTAATTTGAAGAAATGGCTGGCGGGACAAAGATTTTATTCAAACGAGGAGGTGATTGCAGCAACTAATAGTTATTTTGTAGACTTGGAAAATTCCTATTATTCGGAAGTGATCAACAAATTAGAACAGCGTTGGACGAAGTGTATAAGTCTAAAAGGAGACTTTGTCGAAAAATAAAAACGGTTTACCCCAAACACGTAAGTAGTTTTTATTTTCTCATGGACTTTTCAAACGCCCCTCGTATTTGCTACACACCTCATCCCACTGCTCGTCGAGACTGGACTAGTGTTGGCGAACAACCGTCAATTGGAGGACCCAGATCGTTTATCCGCACTATCATATTAGCTGAATAGTTTTTCATAAAGGTCGTCAGTCTCACATTAACCCTAGAGACAAAGTTAAATCTCATAACTATGGGACAAATGAGCAATGCCCAGTAGCAAACCCATTGATCTCAGATAAAGTCAAAGTACCGGTCACTAAACTAAAATAAACATTAAAATCCCTGTTTAGCCGTCAACTAGCGTTTTGCATCATTTCGAAGAATAATCTCGGCGTAGTACTAAGGCACACAGAAAAGTAATGCCTTCGAATTTTTCATTCTGTTCTCGATATCGGTTGAGGTGTTACATGTCGTTGCATATTACTCGATCGACTATACCGCTTCGCTGACGGAAGTTGCAACTCTCTGTCACTAAAGGGCTCCGAATCGTAGCGTGTAACATGGCAGTGTGGTTGGTTGGTCGATTTGGTGCGAGGGGCCCAAACAGTGAGGTTATCGGTCCCATCGAAGGGAAGGATGGGGAAGGAAGTCGGCCGTGCCCTTTCAAAGGAACCATCCTGGCATTTGCGCCGGCCGCGGTGGTCTAGCGGTTCTGGCGCTGCAGTCCGGAACCGCGGGACTGCTACGGTCGCAGGTTCGAATCCTGCCTCGGGCATGGGTGTGTGTGATGTCCTTAGGTTAGTTAGGTTTAAGTAGTTCTAAGTTCTAGGGGACTTATGACCTAAGATGTTGAGTCTCATAGTGCTCAGAGCCATTTGAACCTGGCATTTGCCTGAAGCGATTTAGGGAAATCACGGAAAACCTAAATCAGGATGGCCGGACGCGGGTTTGAACCGTCGTCCTCCCGAATGCGAGTCCAGTATGCTAACCATTGCGCCATCTCGCTCAGTATGGCAGTGTGTAAACTGACTATGTCGGAGTGTGGGAAACAGCGTGCTGTAATCAAGTTTCGAATTCGAAGAGTCCGGCCACATACGGAGTGGAGTACCCTCTACTTCAGCATGACAACGGCAGACCACACACGAGAGCTGCGACATCTGCAACAATCCGACGACTTGAGTTCACTGGCTTCTACATATGCTTATTTGGTAAGTGTGTTTAACACTAACGTGTATTAGCTACAGAGGAGGAAGGCTGAGTTCTGTTGTACATAGTCTGCTAACGTAGAAACGTATGGCCTCAAGCGCAGTGAAAAGCTCATTTTTAAGCGCAGTGAAAAGCTCATTTTTAAGCACTCTGAAAATGGAGCTCTGAGAACTCCTAAAACCAAGCCCGCCTTCATAACTAAGTCTCTTCAGATAAAAAATTGCTCAGTTTTCAGCACCGTACACAGTGGGTCTAGTGATGTAATGTTCATTGTTCATCTGCTGGTCTCTAGAACTAGACAGAAAGTTGTCTGATGTGTCAAGATATAATAAGTTACGATCAGCTTCGTCTATTAATTTTGCAATGTCTACGCTTCTATTCCAATACAAAGCCCAGTACTCCTGCTGGTGGTGAAGGCAGTTCAGTAAGGCCATTAAGACCAGACAGTCGCCACCTGCTCCCCATTTGGCTTGTGTTTCAGTCTTCGCCAGGGCGTGCCTTTCTGTAGCGTCTGAAGCGATGTAACCAGCTCACAGATCGAGCGTCACGTGGAAATTTTAAAAAAAATTATATAAATACTGTCTATGGGAATCGTCTTATAATACACCGCGCTGGATTAGATAAGTTATAAAAAGTGAAGCTCTGAACACCGGTATCGTAACTACTGATTGATCTTCTTTCACATTGTGGACTAAACACCGTGCAGAAGTTTTCATCGCAGCTTTCTGTCATAGCCCACCAGAAGAAGAGTAAAAAAACAGTAGCAGTTATGGTTGCTTAGGGAGCGGTTCATAAGATTCCATACTGCGGATGGCATCATCGTAAGTCAGTAAAAAATCAACTCTCAGTCCAGGGTAGGACTCTATTAACAAACATACCATCCTCCTGACGATAAAACAAGTAATCACGAAAGTTTCCAATATCGGTTTCCGAACGCCCACCAACTTCTGTAAAAAGCACACTGATTTCACTGATAGAGGTTATGCACTGACTAAAATGCTGGAATCGCATTTCGACGAGAAGCGACCTTCCAATCCCAAACCGATCAGCTATAATTAGAATGCTGGGGTGATTCTGCCGAAAAAGGCCCACGTGATTCCTTCCTTCCATCCTCAATCATATGAAGACCTGGGCTTCGGTAGGAATTAAATGCTAGCCTTCACGTCTTTCATATTGTTTTCAAACCTGATAAGGGTGTGGAATAACCAATGAACAGCTGCAAGATCTATTTATTAATGTTTATTCAGTTCTACTTTTTTCCAATGGTGCTCATCCGTTGGAGGCTTTGTTAATAGAGGTTAGTCTTTCTGTTTGATTGCTGTCAGTAATGACACATACAAGGTAACAATTATTGAACTATACGGAAAAAACGTAAATTAGTTACAAATTACTTTATTCGACATGTAAACGTTACTACAGATATTCGGATTTATGTTATGATACGTCTGATACGCCTGCCACCATTGGCGATGATGTGGCGCAGACGAACAGCGAAATTCTACATCTACATCTACATTTATACTTCGCAAGAAACCCAACGGTGTGTGGCGGAGGGCACTTTACTTGCCACTGTCATTACCTCCCTTTCCTGTTCCAGTCGCGTATGGTTCGCGGGAAGAACGACTGCCAGAAAGCCTCCGTGCGCGCTCGAATCTCTCTAATTTTACATTCGTGATCTCCACGGGAGGTATAAGTAGGGGGAAGCAATATATTAGATACCTCATCCAGAAACGCACCCTCTCGAAACCTGGACAGCAAGCTACACCGCGATGCAGAGCGCCTCTCTTGCAGAGTCTGCCACTTGAGTTTGCTAAATATCTCCGTAACGCTATCACGCTTACGAAATAACCCTGTGACGAAACGCGCCGCTCTTCTTTGGATCTTCTCTATCTCCTCCGTCAACCCGGTCTGGTACGGATCCCACACTGATGAGCAATACTCAAGTATAGGTCGAACGAGTGTTTTGTAAGCCACCTCCTTTGTTGATGGACTACATTTTCTAAGGACTCTCCCAATGAATCTCAACCTGGTACCCGCCTTACCAACAATTAATTTTATATGATGATTCCACTTCAAAACGTTCCGCACGCATGCTCCCAGATATTTTACAGAAGTAACTGCTACCAGTGTTTGTTCCGCTATCATATAATCATACAGTAAAGGATCCTTCTTTCATGACCCCCTGAAGTATCGGGACGTCGATGCTGTCGATGAGCGCCTGAATGGCTGTTTTCAGCTCAGCAATAGTTTTGGGGTTATTGCTGCACACCTTGCCTTTAATATAGCCCCACAAGAAGGCGTCCCATGTGTTCAGATCCGGAGAATATAGCAGCCAATCGAGGCCCATGCCAGTGGCCCCTGGGTACCGAAAGCCAGAATGTGGTCCCCAAAGTGCTTCTCCACAACATCAAACACTCTCCTGCTTCGATGGGGTTGAGCTCCGTCCTACATGAACCAGATCCTGTCGAAATGAGGGTCACGTTGGATAATCATCTTCCAAAACCTTTACGTGCTGTTCGCTGTCACCGAGCCATCAAGGAATATCGCACCGATTATTCCGTGACTGGACGTCGCACACCACACAATCACCTGTTGTGGGTGAAGAAGCTTCTCGATCCCGAAATGCGAATTCCCAGTCCTCCAAATGCGCCAATTTTGCTTATTGACGAACCCATCCAAATGAAAGTGGGCTTCGTCGCTAAATTAAACCATACATGCGCATACTAATTCCCATCATGCCGCGTGGCCAACCATACAGTTTGAACGTCCTATCGCAAACCTTTAAGAAGTTATGACGATTTTATTCCATGTAGTTCAATAATTGTCACCTTGTAACATCAAGCGGTTCACTTTGTGTAAAACCAAGTCATTGTATGAAATATACACCTAAAAAATTTTTTTTAAATGTTCGATATACTACACTTCATCTTTGTGCAATAGTTATCTTCTACTACTGCGTTTCTGCTGTGTTTGTGATGTTTTTGCCGGCTGGTGTGGCCGAGCGGTTCTGGGTGCTTCAGCCTGGAACCGCGCGACCGCTACGGTCGCAGGTTCGAATCCTGCTTCGGGCATGGATGTGTGTGATGCCCTTAGGTTAGTTAGGTTTAAGTAGTTCTAGGTTCTAGGGCACTGATGACCTCATATGTTAAGTCCCATAGTGCTCAGAGCCATTTTTTGGTGATGTTTTTAGTTTTCATGCAATTATCAAATCAAAGCTCCCAGAAACTTACTTCAAACAGTTTTTCCCAGGGAAGATGAAAAGAAGTCCCCGTTTGAGTGTGGCCTTGGAAATGTGTTTGTTATCAAATGGAGGACACGTTTCTAATTTCACGATTGTGAAAACCGAAGGTGTGATAATTCCATCAGCACAGGCATTGCGGCGAGAGCTCGTGGCGACACTGCAGCGGGGCGGGTGGCAGGCAAACACAGGGCGGTGCTTTAAGCCTGGGAAATACGGCGCGCATTTCTGCGGGCGTGTACAGACGACGCACCTCGCGTTCACAGAGCGCGCCGCTAGTTTCCGCCCGAGCGCGCAAACATTCACAAGCGCGCATTTCTCCGAATTTTCTCCTGTCACGTCCTCCCATCCCGCAGCTATTGTCATTTCCGTAGAGAGAACATTTCTGTTTTCCCTTCACTAAATTTCCCACGATCGTCCGTTTCTTCCGTTGCTTACAAACGTACTTTCCTTTACTTTTGCGTACCGCTGGGACAACTCAGTCGTTGAAGGTACGGATTCTCCGGTACCCCATCCTTCACGTGGAGCGACGGCCTGCATCGTGAAAATACGACTTACCGGTAGTCAGCACTGAACGTTTTCTAGGCGGAAAATGGAATAGGTTGTCTGAGGACGAGACAGGGTGTACGGTATCTGATTTCCAAAATGGTTCAAATGGCTCTGAGCACTATGGAACTTAACATCTGAGATTATCAGTCCCCCATACTTACAATTACTTAAACCTAACTAACCTAAGGACATCACACATATCCATGCCCGAGGCAGGATTCGAACCTGCGACCGTAGCATCAGCGCGGTTCCGGATTGAGCGCCTAGAACCGCACGGTCATAGCGGCCGTCTTCTGATTTGCGTACATAGCAGGCCACTTCCACTTAGATCAAGGGCTTGAGCAATGTAAGTCCAAGGAGGTCAGAAGATGCTTAGATGACGTGTGGGTTGTATTTTTTAAAAATCGATTCTGCTGCCGAATAGAGGCTATATTATCTTGGAGAGAGTCAACAAACTGTACCTTCAGGGGATCTGCTATTAATAATTGTGGTGTCACCGCCAGACACCACACTTGCTAGGTGGTAGCTTAAATCGGCCGCGGTCCATTAGTACGTGTCGGACCCGCGTGTCGCCACTGTCAGTACTTGCAGACCTAGCGCCACCACATGGCAGGTCTAGGAAGACGGACTAGCACTCGCCCCAGTTGTACGGACGACATTGCTAGCGACTAGACGTACGAGGCCTTCCTCTCATTTGCCGAGAGACAGTTAGAATAGCCTTCAGCTAAGCACATGACTACGACCTAGCAAGGCGCCATTAGCCTTACCTACTTTGAGAGTTATAGTATAAATGTCTCAAGAAGAACGCTGTATTCATCAGAGAATAAAAGTTAAGTATATGAGACGCTCCGTTCTTTTCTTATTAGCATTCATTGAGCATCCTGTTTCAGACTTAACGCAGGACGGCGTGAGTTGACGCGTGCCCTATTCGGCCCCTTCATAATAACACTGTGTCGGCACTTCTGTCGACACACATAACAATAATTAACCCTCGAGCGAGCGTGCCGGTTTAAAAATACAAGCGGGCTTGTGGTGTACTTTGTACACGTGTAAAGAGTAGCTGTCTTTATATTACCAAGGGTGACGTCCATGAGCATAATCACAGTTTAATCTTAGTTTAATTAAACAACGATAAAATAACTGTTTCATTACACAACAACAAAATAAGAAATTCATTATATCACTCTGTTGCCGCATACAAGTGTAACCCTACAGTAATGACCCACTAAACAGTGCATTTCTATCAGATCTCTGCCAACCGCTTTTTCGATTGCAAATTATATCGTAGACAACTGCCTCATTGTGGGATTGCGCTGCTAGCTCGGAATCTGGGTCATTTTCTTGCACGGATCGTAATTTTTTTCCTCGTCTAGCTCAATGTTTATTTCATATTGTTGCTGCTCACTTGGTCGTATGGCAGCACAGCTTATCACTGTGTTAGCTGAAGCAGTAATGAAGGAAAAAGTACAAATTCGCAATTGCAAAACAACATTAAAACGTAGAAGATAATGTTACTTGTTGTTGGTGCACTTTAGACGTGTGGCAATTATATACGCCGAAAAGGTATCTGTGGTCGCCGTGCGTTAGGACGTCAGAACTGACGGGAAATTTGGCTGGTATATAGACGACGGCACAGGTAATAGTTAAGTTTTTGAAGAGGAGGCCAAGGTTGAGTTGTTAGGCCGACCGAGGATTTTCTTCTGGTGCTAATTTCAGCTCTGCCTTGGGCCGCGGGGAGAGAATTACACGTACAGTGTAGGATGGTGTGGTAGCGCCACGATGTGTCCACTGACAGAAGAAGAGGGGACAGTGAGAAGAAAGTGCTATGTGCGCATGCACAACACAGGCACCCAAATCATAATGGTAAATATCTGCCGTCTCACTGTTAGTGTGGTAAGTGAAACGTAGTTGGTTACTGATGTCGTAACGTTGTTTCCAACTGATATGCAACTTCCTCAAGAAGGTTCAAATGGCTCTAAGCACTATGGGACTTAACATCTGAGGTCATCAGTCCCCTAGACGTTGAACTACTTAAAACTAACTAACGTAAGGACATCACACACATCCATGCCCGAGGCAAGATTCGAACCTGCGACCGTAGCAGGCTTGCTGTTCCTGACTGAAGCGCCTAGAACCGCTCGGCCACAGCGGCCGGCTTGCAACTTCCTGGAACTCCTCCTGGTTCGTGTGTAGTATAAGGGGAGGTTTTGGTTGTGTGGTAGGACTGAAGAAATATTTAGCATGAAAGCATGGGCTTTGTGTTGGGATAGCGTATGCCTTACTAGGAGTTTGTTGGCTGGGAGATAACGGATTCTTCAGGACAGGGCGTTGTATTGACGTCATACCATGGAAAGGTTTGTGTTTGTGTTGGTGATCACTAGGCAGGATTGAGACTAGGATGTTGACGTGGTTAAAGACAAAAAGTACTTCGTTGTGGAAGCAGATGGCTTGGGTGTTTATGTGAAATATATAGCGAATTGCAAGGGGGATCTGTGTGGTCGTTGCTTTGGAATGGATGTATATTTTGGACTTCGATGGCCGGGAGTCTCCTAATACCATCACAACGTTGGTGGGATTTGACAATACAGAGTGGGGTGATCACTGTAATGGAGGGATTTTTTGCGAAGATAGTACTCGCAATAGGTTTTTGAAGGTTCAGCTTTTTGGCGTCGATGGTGTATCATGGCTCCCCCAGCAAATAATTAATTTAATGTAGAAATGGATTCAGTGAATACGTGGATGAGGAAAGTGGATGCTGGGTCATTGTTGATGTGGAGGGCTTTCTGTACAGCTGCACCATGGTCAAACTTTTGTTCAGATGTTATCCATCTCTCTGCTGTGATCAGCGTTGGCCATTACCACAGCAGTGAGGGTATGAGGTCAGCAGGGAGGTTGCTGTTGTTTGGCTTGGATGACAGTGATGACAACAGCTAAGATGTATTTCGAGCCTAAAGTAATGCGATGGAATCTGCGGACGTGGTCAATATGGAATTTGTGAATTTGGGACTTTATTAGAGCTGTCTTTTTTAGGTTGCAGTTTGTTGTATTTGAATATGTGAGAAATATGAGTATTCTAGAATTATATGATCAACAAATCGGTAGATAGGAGTATCTGTTCACACCTTCAGATGAGTAGCACGGGAAGATGATGCATGAACAATGTGTCATCTGATAGAGTGTAGGGTGCTTTGGGTGTGGGATTTGAAGCATTTTCTGTACTTAATCGTTTGGATTTTTTCCTCGATAACTGATCAAGGATAAGAGAGGTTAGGGCGCATACGGAATACGCGAATGGAATAGGAAGGTAACTGATGATGTTGGTACAATGTACCATTCGCAGTTCACTGTAGGGTGGCCTGGGGAACATTTATCAACATGTACAAATTTAGGGGATCTTATCTTTAGCACCTGGGGGATTCATAATATACTCAATCCGAGGTCTCGTATTGTTCCGTACCATTTATCTTTTATGAACTGTCTGTTACTCAGCCTGTTGTACTAAGTTCATTTCAGTCACGTTTATCGTTACTGGTATAAGAATTGTCAAAACTTTTTGGGTGGGACTATACACTGAAGAATTGTAAACAGACGTTTGGTTACAGCAGTCAACAACATAAGCGCAGCGGACGGAAAGTAAACCACGAATTACAGCTGCAGAATTATGTGTTTCACTTGCAAGCCATCAAACAACAAAAATTTACCACGGAAGAAAGCCATCACTGTAAATGGTAAGAGCGTAGCAAAATAAAAAGAAAGACTCTGGTATCTGGGATGAAACCAGCCGTTTAGTACCACATTAGCAGCTTGTTAAATCAGTACCATAACACGGATGAAACAGATGTTCGTGTCGCAATGGATCTTGCTGGTTCTGGTTCTTCGTAGTTTACCCCAAAATCCATACAACAGATTTCGGAATAATTCCATATGCTGCAATCAAGCCGATAATTCTCGATTCCTGCCAATTTTCCTCACCAAAAAGATGTAATTGTCGACGACACGTTCAGTTACAGTAAAGCATAAAAACTAAGACTCAAAGGCCTTCAGAGATGTAATTTTCGACGACACATTCAGCTACAGTAACGCACAAAAACTAAGACACAAGGGGCTTCAGAAGCCCTCAAGACGGAAACTAGAAGGTGCACAAGTTGAAGTGGGGTGCTCATATATTACATTACGAGTGAAAGATTGCCAAGACTTCGATTTGGCACTATATTTATCGTGTAAACTTTCCAATAAGTACCAGACCATTATAATGCACTATATAGCCGGAGTTCAGTTTATACACTTAATATGGTATATAGCTGCGGGCTAGTTATATAGCAGAGTCGTATGTTCATAGTGTAGCAAGAATTTCAGATGAGTTGCGATCATAAACTCTATTTCTACCATTTCATTGCCTCGATAAGGGGAAACAAAACGGGCTGACACAATATATTCGAGTTCTTAACACATAGTGGTCATTAGCTAGCATAAATAAGAAGATATTATTGATTTTTATTTAAAAAACGAAGCAATCAATGTGAGAATGTAACATTTTAAAAATTGCTTTCATAAACTGAAATATGACCGGAAAAATTGATAACGATTATCTAATAACATTTTGCAATATCATTCTACGCTGTCATATATGTACATATTTTCATGATAACATAGTATTAAAAATAGTAAATGAGACTATTACAGATGTATCAGGTATGTAAATACGTTTTCGAGTACAAAATACCAGACATCATACAATAATCCTAGGTTATCTGCGGTAAGATGTCGTGATATTATTCTAAAATAAATTGTGTTTGAAGTGAAGTTGGCGTGTGAAGATCTTAGGGGAGTTACATAAATTTACTGAGCAATTCACAAGGTAATGGTGCCTCACCTGAGGACTGCCTTACATAGAGAAGTCGAGACGATGACGTCGTTCCACTTGCAAAAAGTTGTTGCCATTACCTTTATTATCGTGAAGTTCAGGAGGTATTCGTCAGATTTTCTGCTGGCGCTCAAGCAATTTTCGTGTTACGATCGCTGAGGCGAGTGAAATCACAGCTTATGTAGTAACGTACAAACAACTCTTCATCCATCGCACCCTGAAGGGATGTACGAAAAAGGAAACGAACACAAGGCGCCAGCCCAGCTATGTACTTTACTGTGATTTGCGAAATTTATATACGAGTTTGCGTACTATGGCAAACAGCCAAATCACTACCTTTATCGGCACTTCACCCTTGTACAAAATTTTAGATCCGACCTAGTTTTCTACATAATATGAATGCTCGGGTTTTATTTTGTGGGGTTAATAGTGGACCAGGTCCATATGAAATTCAGAGGTCACAGATTAGATAAGTTTCAGCACGTGAAATTGTAGCCGTCAGATACATCGTATGATTTGGGAAAAATATTTCGAAAATGAATGCAAGGGATCAAGACTAAAACGCTCTGTACTAGAGTGTCTTGGGTGCCACAATATTTTCATATGAAACATTTCATGTGAAATTATCCCAATATTCTGAGTAAATTATCGTTAAGAATGATTAGGAATGTAGATTAACTGGTGCCGTATTACAGTAAATCTCGTTCACTTCTTCACTCTGTTTTTTTACTGATCTTATTATAAAGTCAGTATCTCGCATTCTAATCATCCACTTTGAAAGAATTACTACGATTTTCTTTACTATTACGTAGGCCAAAACGTATTCCTGTTAACGCGAAACACAAATCTGCGTTCATCGCACCAATAATCTATAGTGTATAATTAAAGTTTCCATGAGAGTAAATGAAGGCAGTTTTTATAAGTCTGAACCAGCTGAAAACTTAATTGTGTCAATTAATGCTTCAATCCATTGCAACGTACTTATGATGTTGCAAGACAGACAACGGCTCTACTGAAAAATATCATTACCAGTGGGAAGCCAGGTAGTGAACAGTTACATTAACGTAAGGCACTGTTTTTGGGGCGTTCCGTATCCCCGAATAAAGCATTGGCGAAAATATTGTGCTTTTTGAGGAGGAAGTGCTCATTTGTTCATTGAGTGTCAAATCGAAACTCCACAGTCCCTAATTAAATATAGTTTTTGACTATTCGAGGAGGCGCTTATGGCGCACTTTGAAATGGATAACAATATCGTAAAATGTGATAAGACTAACTGCAGCAACGCCATATTTTTCTGAACAACTGCTTTTGGTACTAATCTGTTCTGCAATTTTTTATCCGTAGGGACATGTTTCATCTGTTGCAACCAATGATTGTTTATCTTTGCCGGTGTTCCCCTCGCTCTATTAATGGGAGCATTTCACCTTTCCATTTACCATACTGTCGGTCGACAGGATTGATTCCAGATTACGATACTCTGTAGAATTTGGTTTTTCATTTTAAGATATTAATATCCAAAATATGAATTCTGCTTTAAATCGTCAGTCACGTATCTGTACGGACTAAGTTTATTTTCAGTTCTAAACTTGTATCATTAACACTGTGTACGTTTTCGGAACACATTTCTTGGAGGTGTTCGTTTTCTTTCCCGTATTGTTATGTCTTCATTATTTATGAATAACCAGAATTAATTTTGCAGAGTAACGTAATACGATACGGTATCTCAAGTTTCCATGCGTGGGAACAAGGCAAGCTCATACGGGTCTGATAGAAGGTTGCACGTAGCATTGTCTGGTGGCATAAATCTACAAAGGTTAAGACGTCGGAAAATTGTAGTAAAGAACTGATTATCGGATCTAACAATTGGACAGATTATTTTTAAATGCTCTGCGACTTGATAATGGCGTTGTTCTTCACATAGCTTCATGACATCCAAGTGACGGTTTATGTAGAGACGAGCACCATATGTTTCACCATTTCACTTGCAATGTAACAAGCTCAACCATGCTCCTCTTGAGAGACGGGAATTTTCGCACAGTAACAAATGTACACTCTTCTTCCAACACGCACTTCGTTTTCACTTCTATCGACGAGGCGTAGTGGGTAAAACGACAGAGCCACGTTGATTAAAGCCGGGACGTTGCTTGTATTTGTCGCTCAAGCACGCTCACGGCCAGTGCCAGAATACACGCGCCGTGCGGTACACCGGACGAAATTACGCCACTTATTGCTCCGTAGACGTTTGTTGACGAGACCGCATTATTTCTGTGCACTGCTACACTTATAGTGTCATACTAAATAAGAGTCTGTAGCCTGGCTTTGACCCGCAGTACCGGTTTAAAGTAGTCACTACGCTTCCACACATGATATTTAAATTGATGTACGTATGTATGTGCAGGGTGACAATTGCTGAACGATATGACATAAAACCGTCATAATTCCTGAACAGTTTACATTAGGACGTTCAAATTGCACGGTTGGCCACGCGGCATGGTGGGAATTAATATGCACATGTATGATCTGGTTTAGTAACGAAGCCCACTTTCATTTGGATAGGTTCGTCAATAAGCAAAATTGGCGCATTTGGGGGACTGATAATATGCATTCCGAGATCTAAAAGCCTCTTCACTCACAACGGGTAACTGCGGGGTGGGCAATGTCCAGTCACGGAATATTCGGTGCGATATTACTCGATGGCACGGTGACTACCGAATGGCACGTGAAGGTTTTGGAAGATGATTTCATCCCCATTATCCAACGTGACCCTCATTTCGACAAATGTGGTTCATGCAAGACGGAGCTCGACCCCATCGAAGCAGGAGAGTGTTTGATATTCTGGAGGAGCACTTTGGGGGCCGCATTCTGGCTTTGAGTACCCAGAAGCCACTGGCATGTGTCTCGATTGGCCGCCATACTCTCCGGATCTGAACACATTGGACGCCTTCTTGTGGGGCTATATTAAAGGCAAGGTGTACAGCAATAGCCTCAAAATCGTTGCTGAGCTGTTAACAGACGCCGGTCGCGGTGGTCTCGCGGTTCTAGGTGCTCAGTCCGGAACCGCGCGACTGCTACGGTTGCAGATTCGAATCCTGCCTGGGGCATGGATGTGTATGATGTCCTTAGGTTAGTTAGGTTTAAGTAGTTCTCAGTTCTAGGGGACTGATGACCACAGTAGTTAAGTCCCATAGTGCTCAGAGCCATTTGAACCATTTTTGTTAACAGACATTCAGGCATCGACAGCATCGATATTCCGACACTTCCGGAGGTCATGTAGAATTTCGCTATTCGTCTGCGCCACAGCATCGCCAGTGATGGCAGGCATATCAAATGTATCATAACCTAAATCCGAAAATCTGTAGTGACGTTTACATGTTGAATAAAGTGTGTGCACGCCGTAGTTTGTAAATAATTCGATAATTGTCACCCTGTATGTTCCACATCTCCTCCCAATCCACTAAATCACTAAATTTCAACCAAACTTGATACACGTATCACTTATAGGCTGGAAATAATTCCTGTGTGGGTAACAATTCCCTATCCATCAAAGGTTTGGGTGTGAGAGAATAGCCCACAACGCGCGAATACCCACACTTTATTCATTCAGTATCTGAGAAACCTTTATGAAACTTATTTTCATTGGAAACTCCCACAAAAAGATGAAATGAAAAATGTTTATCGCTTACTACATTTTAGCTGCTATGCAGAAAGTTGCTGCTTCAGGAATTCCATTTTAATTTTTACTTCTTTACTGTTAACTGTATTCAGAATACATTTTTAGACAGTATTCACATATACCACCCAATGTACCTGCAAAAATATCTCATTGTAACAACCACAGCTCAGAAAATATGACATCATAAACACCGAGAAGCGTAAAAGCCTCCCACATCATGCATGACGTTTAAATTGATTGCTTCTTTGCTACTGATTCTATTTAAAACACACTTCACAGACAGTATCCGTATGCCCCACTGAATGTACCTACAAAATTGTTGCATTGTGCGACACACGGTTCAGGAGATATGACATGATAAAGATTGGGCTGCGTGGAAACGAAACTGCAGTGTGAAATTCGCTAGAGATATGGGTGAAATGTATATACGAATATTTGTGAACTATATTAAAATATATATTAAATATAGGTTGCATTTGCAAGTGCTGGGAAATCTGCGGGTAAAAGGCTCCTCCTAAACCCCTGGATCAATTTCAGCTGAACATGATACACATGTTACTTACTGTCTGGAAAGAAATACTGTCACAGTAAAAACCAACAACTTCGTATTGGGGTTAGGGTTAGGACGTGGAGAGAGAAGGAGGGATGAAGATATGGACAAACAGAGAGGGGGAAGGAGGACAAGGACATAGATGTGGGGGAGATGGAAAAGTAGAGGGAGGAGGGGAAATGGGTAGAGAAAGGGAAGAGGAGGAGCTGCACTGGGAGAGTAGGAAGAAGGAGGTGGGCAGAGAGACGGAGAGGAGGAGACAGAGGGGATAAGGGTGAATAGGAGATAGAGGGGGCAGGAGAAACTTGACTTAGAGAATGGGTAAGGGGATGGACAGTGGAGAAGAGGAAGATGGTCACAGGGGAAGGAGCAGATAGATAGAGAGAGTGGGGAAGAGCAGGTGGACAGAAATAGGGACAGGAAGAGATGGACAGAGAGTGGAGGGTGGAAGTGTTGGAGAGGGGGAGAGAATGAGATAGAGAGAAGGGGGGAGGAAGGAGATGGACCAACAGAACTGGAATGAATACATTCCACGGCAATGCCAGGTACTCAGTTAGTATACCAATAATAATCAGTGCCATGTAGCAACCAAACTACTTTCAAAAGATTTTAGAATCCGACCAACAGATCGGGAAACGAGCACCACGAACAGTCCCTACCCAATAAATATCCAGTTCCTAGCAGTTCATCCGTAAACAACACGAAACAAACTGAATTTGTCTTCTTTTAGACCTCTCCAATTCCACCTCGTTGTATCAAACACAATCTCCAGCTATCTGCTGTTTATACGTTCGACTGAGAGACCACTGTCACGTGCTCACACAAGTCACTCCCTTTCTCACAAAAACTGGAACACAGCTGACCCCTTCACACCCGTGCACGGGAAACGTACTTTCCAAATTTTTGTTTTCTGTGGCTCAGGAACAACTTTTTTGATCACTGAGGTTCATTGATTCCAGAATGCATACACGCAACATATTTAAAACCTCAGCTCCGCCCATAGGACTCACAGCTGCCGGCATACACTCGCAGGGACTGGCATCTGACTGTCGATTTCGCGAGCTCCACAACCACTCCACGAAATTGTTTTACCTACAAGCCTTTCGGCCAGTCGGCGACCACAGCGGAATGTAAGCACAAAGATTCCGCCATTTCTTGCTAATGCTCGCAGTACCTGCCGTAAGGTGCTACTTCTTCCAACATTTTCCGCAGTTTTTCCCTGAAGAATACTGGAAAGACAAGCGGAAATCATTCACTTCAGGCCAGCATACGTTTTCCGGATTAAGGGAAGACTGGCCCATTATTACAGGTTGGAGAATAGCCACCGTCCCCGGAAACTGGAAAACCGACGGTGGCGTTCAAAATAATGTCCACCAGCGTTAGCGGACGAGTGCTGTCTGGAAATGATATGTTACCAAGTTTTCCGTGGTTTCAATAAATCTCTCCAGGTGATTCTTCTATTGCGCCCAAATATGTGACACATCTCCATCTTCCGTTTTATGAACTTGTTTTTCCTTCTTACTCGGCGTTTGGCACGCCATGCAGCTTTCCATTGAGCTTACATAGTAGAAAAGACTAATATTCCACTGTACGTTCCATTAACTGTACTAGTCGCAATAGAAAATAATGGAAAAGAACACTGCCAAGGTCTTTTTAAAGAGACCTCAGGCTATTTGCCTAAAACTTAATTGTTTGAGCTCGAAGTGAACAGGGCGTTACTGTCTAGCTATTATACCTTGCTCCTTGTTTGCGACTTGAGTGAAAAATCATGGTAATAAAGGCAATAAATATGATATTCGCACCACTAGAGGCGGTACTGTCGAACTGTCTGAGCGTTTCTTTGCAGCAAGAGACGTATCATGTCGTTGCATACGTCGAGACGTATAATGCTCACAAGAAAAATAACATTTTCATTTTAATAACAACATGAATAATTTTACGGCCGGTACAGACGAGCCCAAAAATTCATCCGTCTTGTTGTACGGAGCACACCTCTTTCCCTACTGCACTAATGTTTCCTTTCGAAATCGAGGTAGAGGAGGCATTTCCTAGAGATTGAGACTAGTCCATTAAATCTTTACGAATCCTAGGGTGTGGTAGAGATAGTGGCAAAGGGGACAACAACAAAGAAAATATTTCCTCCCGCCGGCCAGAGTGGCCGAGCGGTTGTAGGCGCTCCAGTCTGGAACAGCGTGACCGCTACGGTCGCAGGTTCGAATCCTGCCTCGGGCATGGATGTGTGTGATGTCCTTAGGTTAGTTAGGTTTAAGTAGTTCTAAGTTCTAGGGGACTGATGACCTCAGATGTTAAGGCCCATAGTGCTCAGAGCCATTTGAACCATTTCCTCCCGTTACTGATCCACCGTCAAGCATAGAGAAAAACTGTATCACAAAACTGCCTGCTTTTTCCTGTCTCCAGTATCAGATCTCTTTATCTCAACTCATCTACACCCAATCTCACAAAAAAACTCGAGTTCTTGATTAAAATAAATCTACGATTTAGTCGAAACGTGTAAAGAGACACTTCCTAACTTAGTCACCTGTAGTCTCTCTTTACAAATCTCTCGTCTTGACAATTGTGCAATATCATACCACGGAATAATATATTGTCTCTTACACTCTTATGGAATTACATTAGTTTTTTTATCCATAGTCAGTCATGAATCTTATGTTTACTTGGCTCCAAACTTAACAACAAAACTTAAAAACAAAAATAAGGCGGATTCCATCGCTGCTTTCAAAGGGACACAAGCAAAACAGAGCAGACCCGAGAACAGAATTAGTATAAAGTGAAAATGAAGAAAAGTAAGACAAGACGTGAGACACGATGACATACAATTACAAAAACACACACAGGTCATCAAATATTTCCAAAATACGTGTCCCGAAACCAATAATTTCACTACAAAGTACTTTTCAAAAATGGCACCCAAAGCAGAGAAATGTAAAAACCGGAATTTTCTAGTTAGAATGCACAACACGTGACGGTGAAAACGTGGTAAGATTACTAGAATTTTCGACATCAGATATAAAGATCACTTAACAACGTGAAGACATGGGACAAACCTACCAACATTCGCCGAATACCTACGGCAGAGTAGTTATTATCTGTCGTTGAAGTGAGTAAGGATAAGCAACAAGGAAGTCTCCACATCCCACAAAAATTATCATATTCTTAAAACAGTAACAAAAATGAAACAGTTCTTAAACGATTACAGAAACCTCAAAAACCACGAACTTATCAAATTAGTGGTAAAAAGTTAAAGATATCACAAGACCCTGCTATACTTCCTTTGATATCTTCCCTTTCCTGTATCTGCCATCCCTTCGGCCATTCCCGCTATTTCCTATCATACACGTGCGCACACACACACACACACACACACACACACAAACGCTGCATATTAGTTGTCGCCACTATCTACAAAACAAAGGAAGGCACAATGCAGGATGATTCTCATACTTTTTCTATTTAAGAAAGTGAAGTGAATTATGCAAATATGTCAGACAATGCGTGCAGTGTAAGTTCGCTGTTAGCTTAACACCTGTTGAAAGAGCTTTTCACTGTGCAGTAAACTTGAGACGAATAAAAATAATAATAAGTTTAAATGTGTTTCTTAGAAGAACAAAATAGACACAATTTGAGAACCGGATAAACATTTTGTTGTACTACTGTAAAACAACAAAAAAGTGGAATTCACGCTACGGAGATAAATACTGCTTCGTCTTTTGTGCCATCCAAGCCAGAACACGGCGAACTTTTCCATTCCTTTAATGACGGAGTTGCGTACGTGATTGGCACATCCTACGTCACAGTTACTGAATGCCATATTTCTTTTCTTTTCTTTTCTTTTCTTTTCTTTTCTTTTCTTTTCTTGTCACCTCTTATGCTGTAGTGTAAATTCCCAGCACTTTATTTATGCGAGGTTCAACGCTCGTTTTATTGAAACAAAATGTGGAGTAAAATATTCATTTTGCTTCGCCTCTGTTTCGGTTCAAGCTGCTGGAAAGAGGCGTCTGCAGCGTCGGAGGCCTCTAGGACGTGTGCGGCGTGTTATACGCCCGCTCTGCACTGTCAGCCACACATGAAATGACATTCCGACACGAAACACTGTTGAAATGTGTATTAGAAAAAGTAGCCCCGACACGTCACGGCAAGCAACCGCGCACAAAAAGCTGTGCGCGACAGGGAATTAATTTCCTTTGTCCATGTCACCCGTAACGTGTTAAACGCCTCTCGATTCTGATACCGTCTCCAAAAGCGAAACGCATGTTTTGCTTTGACAGCCTCCGAACGGGATTCGACAAAATACTACGAATGGGTCAGACATCTCTTTGCAGTCATGAACGTAAAGGTACGTGAGTACGTGAGATGGTTTAATACGTGGCACTGTACTGACTCTGGTGACATGTCTCGAACAGTGATCACCGATGAGAACTGAGCGCCCCTCTTCTCACAGAAAAGGAAAGACTCACGAGAAAATCTACACCAGACTTAAGGGGTAACTCTTTATATTTTATTTCAAGGACCTGTCATCATGCAATAAAAGACCAACAAACGCTCTCCTTAATCGAAAAATAATTATACCCGGCTTTCCATAAATCGTGGAAATAAATCTCAAAATAGCGGTAACTCTAAACTTCATCACTACAAAATGGTGGATCGTAGCCATATAAAGGCAACGACTTAATTCTTGAATAATATTTTCACTCTGCAGCGGAGTGTGCGCTGATATGAAACTTCCTGGCAGATTAAAACTGTGTGCCGGACCGAGACTCGAACTCGGAACCATTCTTTCAGGAGTGCTAGTTCTGCAAGGTTGGCAGGATAGCTTCTGTAAAATTGGGAAGGTAGGAGACGAGGTACTGGCGGAAGTAAAGCTGTGAGGACGGGGCGTGAGTCGTGCTTGGGTAGCTGTTGGTAGAGCACTTGCCCGCGAAAGGCAAAGGTCCCGCGTTCGAGTCTCGGTCCGGCCTACAGTTTTAATCTGCCAGGAAGTTTCATATCAGCGCACATTCCGCTGCAGAGTGAAAATCTCATTCTTATATCCTTTCTATCAGGAGTGCTAGTTCTGCAAGGTTCGCAGGATAGCTTCTGTAAAGTTTGAAAGGTAGGAGACGAGGTACTGGCGGAAGTAAAGCTGTGAGGACGGGGCGTGAGTTGTGCTTGGGTATCTCAGTTGGTAGAGCACTTGCCCGCGGAAGGCAAAAGTCCCGAGTTCGAGTCTCGGTCCGGCACACAGTTTTAATCTGCCAGGATGTTTCGACTTAATTCTTTACACACGCTATGCAGCCTATGCACCCCATTTGTGACGACATACATACTCCGCAAGCCACCATACCTGCATGGCAGAGGGTATTTCGTACTACTGATAGTCATCACCTCGTCTGTTCCACTCACAAACGGAGCGAGTGAAAAACTACAGTCTGGATGCTTCGGTATGATACATGATTTTTCTGGTTTCCGCAGTTCTTATGCGAGATGTTTGTTTGTGGTAGTAGGATCGTTCTGCAGCCTGTCGCAAATGTCGGTTCTCGAAACTTTCCCGATGCTGTTTCACGAAAAGATCGTCGTCTTCCCTCAATCGATTCCCATTTAAGTTCACGTAGATTTTCCATAACACTCGCAGAGTTAATCGCACGTATCTGTTACACATATAGGGTGTTCAAAAGTTCCCGTTATAAACTTCTACGAGTCGTTGAGGGAAGTGAATACATAATATTTTCAATAGGAACCCATGTCCGGAAACGTACCGTTTGCGTTCTAAGACGGTTTCAGTTCAGATGTTAAACTCATCCACTTCTGCTTGAGGAATTGAATTAGGCGTGACGCAGTGCAATTACTAGGTAACAGTTCGAAAGGAAACATCCATTTATCACGTAAGCTCATTTGTTCGTATTAACACTTAAGCATTACGTGTTTGCACTATTCCAAAACAAAAAAGAACACAGAAAGCCAGCATACTGCACATACAGAACGGTACTGATGCACTACAACAGCGACTTGATGTTGCGAACATCAAGTTTGTTACGGGTGTTGTACCTATGTAGCATTTTCTCATTTTCTGCCAACGGCCTTACCGGAATGGTAACACCGGTTCCCGTCAGATCGCCGAAGTTAAGCGCTGTCGGTCTGGGCTAGCACTTGGATGGGTGGCCATCCGGTCTGCCGAGCGCTTTTGGCAAGCGGGGTGCACTCAGCCCTTGTGAGGCAGACTGAGGAGCTACTTGATTGAGTAGTAGCGGCTCCGGTCTCGGAGACTGACATACGGCCGGGAGAGCGGTGTGCTGGCCACATGCCCCTCCATACTCGCATTCAGTGACGCCAGTGGGCTGAGGATGAAACGGCGGCCAGTCGGTACCTTTGATTCTTCATGGCCTGTTCGGGAGGAGTTAGCATGTTCTGGTACACACTCTCCATCCCAACTGATGTCTCTTCAATTTTTAATGCAGCGGCCAGAACTCGCGTCAGCTGATCTTCCTCCGCCTCTACAAGAGTTTCGTAAACTAAACTTTGCATGCGACCCCACAAGAAGTAGCACACGTCATCCTGTCTACGCTATTGGACACCAGGACAAGCAACTCCGAGACTTTTCTCCTTCCCTCAGCAGACGTGGACACGTTACACGTCTGAGTTCAAACCGTCGTAGGACGTATTCAAAATATTATGTACTCACTCCCCTCTACAAGCCCTACAAGTTTGTAACAGGAATTTCCGAACACGTTGTACAGCAGGAAGAACAGGGACAACATCGAAACAGTGCTATCCAAGATCGTGTCCAGGTGTTTTGCACCAACCCTGAAACAAAGGCGACTGCAATGGCTGCAGCTCATTAAATCGAAAATCGAATTAATGCAGACGCACTGCTCCGTGGGTTCATTTTTGGATCGTGCATCTAAAGAGACCCGGGAGATGCCCCACACTTAGATTAAGAGTGAACCTGCTGCAAGACCATTCAGTGATTTTAATACCCTGCCAGGCAAAAAAAAAAAAAAAAAATCTGTGAAGCACCCGGAAGATATGGTCTGACGAAAATGCACGTTTGTACACGTGCACATCCTCGGAGAGTATGTAAATCAGAGTTGCAGTTCCTTGTGGTGGGTAGAGCGGCCACGAGATTGCATTAGTGTTTTTCGTGGTTAGTGTTGATACCAGGCAGATTAGGGTATATAAGGGGCGTTAGCAGAGTCAGATGTTGAGTCATTTATGAGCGGAAGAGGGAGATTCTGCGTACTCGTGTGAGACATTATCGGCACCTGACAGTATGAAAAGGGCTTCATTGTGGGTCTCCGTTTGGCCATCTGCTCGAATCGTGCAGTATCCAGATTTGTGAGGCATTCGGATGTCAGTGACCTGATGCTGGACTGCATAGCAACATGAAGGCAGCCATACTCGATGCCAAGGTTCCAGTCGACCACGTTTAACCACTACACAAGGGGATCCTCCTATTGTGCTCCAAGAACATCGTAACGCCTTCACGTCGGCCAAGTAGTAGAATCCCTGAAACATTTCTGTGTCGTCCCGCAGCACTAGTCTGATACTAGCAAGCCGGCCGCTGTGGCCGAGCGGTTCTAGGCGCTCCAGTCCGGAACCGCGCTGCTGCTCCGGTCGCAGATTCGAATCCTGCCTCGGGCATGGATGTGTGTGATGTCCTTAGGTTAGTCAGGTTTAACTAGTTCTAAGTCCAGGGGACTGATGACCTCAGATGTTAAGTCCCATAATGCATGGAGCCATTTGAACCATTTGATACTAGCAGCAGCCAGGCTAGGGAATTATCGTCCCATGTGTGGGTTGCTACTAACACCACAACGCAAACTAATGTGTTTCGAGTGGATCCGTGACCGGAAAGTACCGATTTCTGACGAATAGCATCACACTGTGTTCAGTGATGAAACGCGGCTCTGTACTATCCCGGATGGCCGTCATAGGCGAGTATGGCGCTGATCTGGGTAGAAGTCCCATTCTTCCAATGTTCTGGAGAAGTACAGCGGTGTTACATCTGTCGTCATGGTGTGGGGAGCTATCGGGTATGAGTTCCTGCCACGGGAGCTTGTGATTTAGGTACTCTCACGCCACAATGTTACGTCACGGACATCTCGCGCCCTCGTGTGTTACCGACAGTGCTGTGGTGCCATTTTTCAACATGACAATGCTCTTCCACACATGACACATGAACTGTCGGCATGATGTTGAGGCCCCGGCAAGATCTCCAAATCTCCCCCGATAGAACATGTGTGGGACCAGGTCGGACGTCTATTTTGTCTCAGCGGCAGTATTCAGGATATCAAATACCATTTAACAGCACTTATGTTCAAGTTTGCTTCAGGAGAGGATACAACGGGTTTATGACATGTGTGGGACCAGGTCGGACGTCTATTTTGTCTCAGCGGCAGTATTCAGGATATCAAAGACCAGTTAACAGCACTTATGTTCAAGTTTGCTTCAGGAGAGAATACAACGGGTTTATGACACGCTCTCCGAAAGAATCAGTGCATGTATCCTGACTAGGGAAGGTGCAACGTCACACTAATAAATGAGCCCATACTGCCAAGTTATTTGTAAATCTGACTCGATTTTGTAATCACTGGAATAACATAACATACCATACCCTCTCAACCCGCAAAGTTATATTGTTTTTCCTCCTTCCCTTCTGGGTCCTTTACGTGTTTTGCTCAAAAAATGGTTCAAATGGCTCCGAGCACTATGGGACTTAACATCTTGGGTCATCAGTCCCCTAGACCATAGAACTACTTAAACCTAACTAACCTAAGGACATCACACACATCCATGCCCGAGGCAGGATTCGAACCTGCGACCGTAGCAGTCCCGCGGTTCCGGACTGCAGCGCCTAGAACCGCACGGCCACCGCGGCCGGCTTTACGTGTTTTGTCAGGCACTGGATTTGCTCTAGTACATCTATACCTACATTTATGCTCCAAAGCCGGCTTACGGCGAGGATCGAAGGCCACATTGTGTATCACGATTATTTCCTTTCCCCCTGTTTCAATTTCGATATAGAAGCGGGAAGAAAGATTCCAGTATGAAATGTTCACTCTGCAGCGGAGTGTTCGCTGATATGAAACTTCCTGGGAGATTAAAACTGTGTGCCGGACCGAGACTCGAACCTTGGCCTTTCTCGGGCAAGTGCTCTACCAACTGAGCTACCCAAGCACGACTAGCGACCCGTCCTCACAGCTTTAATTCCGCCAGTACCTCGTCTCCTACCTTCCAAACTACGCAGAAGCTCTCCTGCATACCTTGCAGAACTAGCACTCCTTGAAGAAAGGATATTGCGGAGACATGGCTTAGCCACAGCCTAGAGGATGTTTCCAGAATGAAATGTTCACTCTGCAGTAGAGTGTGTGCTGATATGAAATTTTCTGGCAGATGGAAATGAGCGTTTGGCGTCATTGGCCGGGAGGCCCCTCGCGGGGCAGGTCCGGCCGCCTTGGCGCAGGTCTTATTACATTCGGCGCCACATTGGGCGACCTGCACGCCGGATGGGGATGAAATGATGATGAACACAACACAACACCCAGTCCCTGAGCGGAGAAAATCTCCGACCCAGCCGGGAATCGAACCCGGGCCCGGAGGACGGCAATCCGTCACGCTGACCACTCAGCTACTGGGGCGGACTTCTGGCAGATTAAAACTGTGTGCCGGACCGAGACTCGAACTCGGGACCTTTCCCTTTCTCGGGAAGAAAGATTGTCGGTAATCTTGTGTATAATGGAATTTCTCCGATTTTTTTTCATCGATGTCTTTTTGTCAGGTGCGAGGTGACGGAAGTAGCACGTTGCTAGATGCTTCTTCTTACGTACTCTGTAGATATCTCAACAGAAAGGTTCTCCTCGCATGTCCAGTTCCTCTCTTGTATCGAATGTCACTTCAGTTGAATGCTCACATACGTGACTCTCAGCAATGACTAAACATATACGTAATGAAAACCACAGCTCTCACCCTAATCTTTTATATTTCCTCTGCTTATTGTACTTGGTCCAAGACTGAAAAGAAACACTCAAAGCTCTGTCGTTCTCAACATAGTCACCCTGGCGACGAACACATTTCTCCGAACGAGAGACTAGTTTATTGATACCTTCACTGTTGAATGCCTAACTTTGTTGACGGAGCCACAACCTCACCTCTGATGGCACCGCTTCATCACTGTTAAAGTGAAGTCCTCGAAGGTGTTCTTTAAGTTTTGGAAGCAGCTGAAAATCGGTACTGTATGGAGGATGATCGATGACACTGAACCCAAAGCGTCGGCTTGTCCCAGATTTCGCAGCACTCGTGTGTAATCTAGCGTTGTCATGCTGAAGGAGAGACTACTCCAGGTGTGGACGATTTCTTCAAAATGTAAACTTGAATACAGCACGCTATTTCTCACACACCGACATATTTACGTGACACACCGCCATGTTACACATTACAATTCCGTGCCCTCTAGAGACAGAGGGCTCCAAATACACAGGTATGAAGAAAGAATATGTAGAATTTTAATATCGTTTTTTTATTTAAAAAGCTTGAAGGGTTTTCACATAAAAAGTGGGAGGCATTAATTTTCAGCACGCCCTTGTATAACAGCCCAAGATCAATACTAGACACTTAAAGCATAGTGCGTTTGTTTTGGACTATTGATTTCTGTAAAAGTCTTACAAGTGACTCTTATAACTCTACCGTGAAGAACTCAACAATATTACTACTGGACGAGACACGTGGAAGCGTACTGAGTAGCTACTGTATTGCTACACAGCACCGATCAAGTCACTTGGGCAGGAGAAGCGATCGTTGAATAGAAAGGACACTTGGTGTGCTCTTGAAGTTCTCCCTGCGAACAGACCCTCTATCATACAGGCGTCCCGATCACAAGAGACTGCGAGCTTCCAATTAGCTATCGTTCATGCGTGATCAGGAAGTATTCGAGTGACAAGCGCCGTATTCTTCGAGCAAAGATGCTCCGACAAGGGCAGCCACATAACTGAACGTCAAAGGAACACTCCTGCTTCTGTGTGTCGGGCTGACATATGTACGAGCTCTCAAGTAGTCTGTTTAGTCTGTTCAATATCCAGAACTCTTTTAGAAACTTCATCATTCATAGCGATCACTGAACTAGCTTTGCTATGGTTTTCCAAATACTGCTAACAGTCTATTTAGCCTTTCCGGAAATTGTTCGTGCGCGAACTATTTTTGTTGTTTGTAGCGTGCAAAATAATTCGCACCGAGGTGGTGGAGTGTTAAGGGCTCACGCTACGAAAATTCTTAATTTAGAACACCGTCAGAAATTTCCTGATTGATATTATCTGTGGGTGGTTAATGTACGGAAAATGATTTCCAGAATTCTGCTATAACTTTCTTTAGACTGATCTGTGCAATGACTGCGCATTGCCGAGCTGGATTCAAATACACCTAACTGAACATTTCCTCAGTTATTATTGGTTTCCCCGATTCGTACTGCAGTTTAAGAGAATTTCACACCAGAAGCGTTTCTCTTTTATTTATAAAGCATCTTCTGTGGTTATTCTGGAAATATGGATACATAATATCTGTGGTCATTCTGGAAATATGGATACGTACTATTTTTGTACGTTTAGATTGTTAGAGATTAAAAAATTTGTAAAATTTGCATTTAGTTTACTTATGGTGTCTCTGCCTTTCGTTCCCATGTTCTGCAAACCACTGCTTTTTCCCTCATTCGTCGCGGAGGCTGAGGTCGAAAGATGCTTGGCTGTACATTCACACTTGCCAAGTTTTCACCTGTTTCGAAAGCACTTTTCATTACGCTGCATTGGCGTTATTTCCACTTCACCTCGCATTAGAAATGGAACTGCAGTGATAACTGTGTGTCTCGCTCTCAGCACAGTATTACGTTGTTTATGTTCATTAATTTGTTTTCCCTGTACGTTCTGAGCGTTGCCAAACTGTGAAAGATGAGAAAGAATTTTTTGTGTGTATTTGTAGATGCAGAGAGAGGAGGAGAGAGAGATTGGTTCAAATGGCTCTGAGCACTATGGGACTTAACATCTATGGTCATCAGTCCCCTAGAACTTAGAACTACTTAAACCTAACTATCCTAAGGACAGCACACAACACCCAGTCATCACGGGAGAGAGAGAAAATGTGTGTGTGGGTGGGTGTGTGTGTGTGTATGGGTGGATGGGCGGGTGTGGGGGGAGGGGGGTAGAGAGGGTGGGTGGGTGGATGTCAGTGAGTGTGGGTGAGTGAAAATGTCTTACATGCTCAGCAGAGATCTCAGTGGATGCAAAGGCCGCGGGTGAGGTTGAGAGCAGTGGTTTGAGTGTTGAGGGGTAGGAAAGCAAGTGGGAGATGGTATGCTAGTGGTGAATGGGAACCGCCTGGTAGGTGGTAGCGAGTGGTGACACGTGTAAGAGTGCGCTCTTATATCTATATTTAATGTCATGTTAAGTGGTCTGCCGGCAGCTGTGGCCGAGCGGTTCTACGCGCTTTAGTCCGGAACCGCGCTGCTGCCACGGTCGTAGGTTCGAATGCTGCCTCCGGCATGGGTGTGTGTGATGTTCTTAGGTTAGTTCGGTTTAAGTAGTTCTAAGTCTAGGGGACTGATGACCTCATATGTTAAGTCCCATAGTGCTTAGAGCCATTTGAACCATTTTTAGTGGTCTGTTAGCTAAAAAAGTGTGTGTTTTGGGTCTGACCGCTTATGATTCGTTTCTTTTCTGTTGTGACTTTCTGAATGTGGCAGATTCTTGTAGGATGAGAAGGTGTTTTTCGTTATTGATCCTTATGATTTCCATGTGTGTGTCTCTGATGGTAATTTTAGGTTCGTGTGAGTATTCTGTAAAAGTTGACTGATTTGTCACACATTTCCATGCTCATGCATGCTCTTTTTGTCTGGTGTCAGATGTTCTCCTGTTCTGAACTATATATGCAAACAAACAAATCATAAACACTTCGTATTTTTGTGAAAGTAATTGACAAAATAAAATGGTCCGCACACTTACGTCTTCATACGGAGAAACATAAGGTTGCTGAAGTCCTCCAGAACAAGAGCGGTATCTCTTCACAACTTTGATCTCGTAAAGCTTATTCCAAACATAGCACGGTGACTTTTCACACACAGTTTTCCAATTCACTTCCATTTTTATAGTTTTCTCGAATACGTGAACACGACACCACGACATAGGTTCTGACATTGCCTTCAGTGGAACAATGATTAACTGTACATCAAAAATTGCATTTCTTTGCTGTCAGAGGCGATCCATACCTTTTTTCCTTCCTGTACTAGTAACACTTTGTGCCATATAAGTGACTACTTTACCGATAGATTCAAAACATTCTGGGTCATAAAGGAGGAAAAACATATTTTGCTGGAAGCTTTTATTCGTTCTCTGCTGTTCTTACGTAACGAAACAGCGGTAAATGAAACTACATAAACGCGAGAAATCTGAAGGGTACTATACAAAAATGGTTCAAAAGGCTCTGAGCACTATGGGACTTAACTTCTGAGGTCATCAGTCCCCCTAGAACTTAGAACTACTTAAACCTAACTAACCTAAGGACATCACACACATCCATGCCCGAGACAGGATTCGAACCTGCGACCGTTGCAGCAGCGCGGTTCCGGACTGAAGCGCCTAGGACAGCTCGGCCACAGCGGCCGGCTTCTGATAAGTCTACGCGACGTAATTACATGTCCTTTGATCTCTCAGATCCAAGAGATTTCTCGTTACACAGAGCACAGTGGGGTAGTATTTATCTCACACCAGGAGGCGGAAGGTCACAAGTGTTTTACTGTTAAACTTTGTTATTCCTTCATCAAGTACATCCCACAACCAGAGAAATACTTATGACGCAGTTTGACGTCTTTTCCCTGGTCTGAAAAACTAAACCAGGATTGGCGGACGGGCATTTGAATCTCGATATTCCTAATTTCTTGCCTGCAGCCTTAAACAATGTTCCGTGATTCCACATGCTGTCATTACAATTACAATCTGTAAGACAGCAGAGGTTTTTGCAAGACAAAGAAGAATCAGTCATTCTTCTGTTTATTGTGGGGTAGTTAGTTAGTTAGTTACATGTTCCATGGATCTTTTTACACATTACAGTAATAGAAATTTTTGGACGAAATAGAAGTTATCAAGGAGAAACTTTCTCAGTTTGTTACCAAATTTTACTTTGCTGTCTGTCAGGCATTTTATTATTGGGTGAGTGAACGAAAATTTTTGTTGCGGCATTTGCACCTCTTTTTGTGCTAAAAACAACCTTAATGTGGAGTAATGAGTGTCATTTTTCCCTCTGGTATTGCAATTATGCACCTCATTGTTCCTTTTGAACTGTAGCGGGTTATTTACAACGAACTCCATGGGGGAATAAATATGCCGTGAAGCAGTAGTCAATATGACCAACTCCTTAAACAAATGTCTACAAGACGATTGTGGGCGAGCACCACACATTATTCTTTCGGCACGTTTTTGCGCAATGAAGACTTTCTTTCTTAAAGACGAATTAGCAAAGAACATTATTCCGTATGACATTACTGAATGAAAATATGCAAAACATGCAATTCCAGTGAAATTGTGATTTTGTGAATTTAGAGAACAATAGATTCCATATTCAACCTAGCTGCTCACACACTCACAAAGGGTACCCTATAGCGGTCTCGCGTTACCTTAGATTTATTTTAGACATACGTATTTTGAGGTTTCTATCTCATGTTGCCATTCAATTCGTAACACCTGTAGCACTATTTTATCACCTAATTTACACATTCTTGATTTACAGTATCAGTTCTCAGGGAGGGTCTCTATAAATGAAGAAAAAGAGCTTCGTCAATTTCAGGTTTTGCAATAATTCAGTTCTGTTCGAGCGTAGCTGCGGAGACAAAAAGACGAAAAGTTACAAAAAGATGTGATACTTAGGGTCTTGAATTTTTACTCACTTCTGGAGCTAACATACTCTGCGAGAATGAGGTGACGGTGTCGTTGGTACATCGTACAATTGATGTGAAATGTTCCGCCCGTAACTACATGGAAACACTTTTCAGGAAAGTGTCGACAAGTAGATAACACGGAATGTAAAAAGTGTGTTCTTATTCATATTAATTTACCCTCCAGTAGATTACGGCCTTATAACGGAAAAAAGTACATTAAGCGCTGCCCGCCTACGTCTTTGTAGCGTGATTGAAAATTGTCTCCTATTACGTAGCTCAACAACAATTTCATAATAGTGTACATCAGTGGTTCACACGAAAGCCTCCCGCAAAACTGATGTTCCTCGTGTGTGATTATAACTAGTAATTACTCATTTGTGATAGTATCTAGCAATACTTTCTCCATCAGCAGACAATGACGTCTTTATCGACGACTGATCTTTCTCATCACATCATGGGGAGCATAAAAGCAGAAACGGTGCGCGCATTATATCGAGGCGATCGGGATGGCGGTGTATGCTAATAACTGCAAATTAAACAATGGATAAGCATCATAAACGAGAGAGATTGGACGGCTTTAATGACGCGGCAACACTGCGTCGTGCAATGAGCCACGCTCGTTTCAGGATACTTTGTTTCCTTTGTGCTTTCAGCTTGACGGTTAGGAAAATCCGGCTGTCGTGCTTGCCACGGCTTGTTTAATGTTAAAATATAATTGACTGAATCAATTTCTATAAGAAGATCGGATTACTATTATTTTCTTCGCCGTCTATTCTCCAAATTCTCTAACTCTTTCTCTTCGACGACAACTTATAACGCAAGAAACTGTGGTGTATAGATTTGCACTAAAGTAACAGGTGTTTTCTGCTTTAGTGAGTTATTATTGAACAAAAAACTGTATGGTACGTTTCAGTAGCGCGCCGCTATTAGCTAAAGAGGCTTGTTTCACTATACTCTAGGAGTACGTTGGAAATATTTAATTTTTTAAAACTCAATGATTTTATTTCACAGTCAGCTGAAACTTCTGTTCAATTTATAAATGTACAACTATGCTTTTATTTTACATCCATCAGAATGAAATATATAGATGGTGTTAACAATTAGTTAAATAATACATTTAGCGTATATAAGCAAATAAAGAACATTGTCAGTATATGATAAAATATTCTCATGGACGACCTGAATTTGGGTTGTTAAGACACGTCATGCAGAGAGTAAAAAAGACCAGAAGCAGAAAATGTTCGTTATTAACCCATTACTGGCCATTGTCCCTTTCTTGGGACGCGTATATTTTACTTATTTCTACGCAAGCAATGGAGCTTTTAGCCTTTATTGTTGCACCTGTAGGTTCAACTAACTGCTTTGATGCCTGTAAATGTAAAATAAATAACTTTTTTCTAAGTACTTCACGTCAAGAAAATTATAAACTTGCCGATTTTTTGTTCTCGCACTTGGCAGCACTATATGTCTGCTAGTAGTTCCTGGACGACAATGAGCTGTGATTTAGTTGTCTGGGCGTGTTTGTTATGAACATATGGATGTCCGTGTAAGATTAAGTATACTTCAGATTTGTTCAAGTAAGTGCAATATCGATATATTTTATGCGTCCCAATAATGGGACAATGGCATGTTACACTATCATTTATTGTTGATGTGCCCTATTTTAGTATACATGTATTATACAGGGAAGAATTGCATTTTACGTTCTTTATATCTGCTTTTTTCATATTCTATTCGAATTTTACGAATCCAACAGTATAAAAACACTTGAAGAAATTCTAGCAGAACTAGAGAAACATCAAGAGAGTGACGTTGAAGATGATGACGTAGAATTGGTGATTATTCCACCCGATGCAGATGTAATAACAGATGCAGAAGACATTGATGAAAATGTACTGAACAATGAGTCTGTTAAGATGTAGTCGATACTTTAGAGCTCATAACCAGCCGAGATGAAGCTAATGCTACAGTTGTACCTCCAGAAGCCAAAAGAAGGAAACCGTTAGGAGATGGAGCAGAAAGTGGTACGTTATCTACAAAAAAATATAAATGTGAGTGATATAAATGTCAACCAACGTACACAAACACTAGTGAACCAGGGAAGAGCAACGAACATTATGTTGCGGAATGTCTAGCAAATATGACAGTGCCCCAGGTGTTTGAGGATTTTTTTTCTGAGAAGCTAATGGATAGTATTATTGAACAAAGTGAAATCTATGCTTGCCAACATAACAAAATAAATTTTCTGCTAACCAAAGAAGAACTAAAATCATTTATTGGCATACTACTTTCTGAGTGGTTATCATAAGCTCCCCCATGAGAACATGTACTGGGAACAGGCTCCTGATGTCGGTGTTCCTTTAGTCTTAACTCCATGTCAAGAAATAGGTTTCGGGAAATAAAGGGATTCATTCATCTCAATGACAACTCCAAAGTAGACAGTAACGACAAGATGTACAAACTGAGGTTGTACTTTGAAATGCTGAAAAAGGAATTTGGTAAATTTGGCGTATTTCATTCAGAACTCTCAATTGATGAAATGATGGTACGTTATTATGGCAAACATTCAGCTAAAATGTTTCTGAGGGGATAGCCTATCAAATTTGGATATAAAATTTGGTGTCTTACAAGTTCCAATGGCTTTCTTTATCATTTTTCGCCATACTGTGGCAAGACTGACAACAAACAGGAGCCTTTAGGTGAAAGGTTAATAAATGAACTAACCAGCATAATTCTAGAATCAGAGTATCCGAATTATAAGCTTTTCTCTGACAACTTTTTCACCAGTGTTGACACACTGACCACACTCGGAAAGAGTAAAATGAAAGCTACAGAAACAATAAGAGAGATCTGAACTAATCCATGTCCTTTGATTGACTCAAAAAGAATGGCAAAAGAAAAGGAACGAGGATTCTATGACTACATGTTTGACAAAGAGAACGAATTTCTGGTTGTGAAATGGAGTGACAACAATGTGTAGCGACAAATTACCGTACTATTACTGCTCCGAATTCTACTAAAAGATACTCACGGGCAAAGAAAGAGGAAATATCTGTTACAATGCACATCTCATTGAAGAATACAATGCCCAAATGGGTGGCCTAGATCTACTGAACAAGCAGATAACAGAATGAAATTTTCACTCTGCAGCGGAGTGTGCGCTGATATGAAACTTCCTGGCAGATTAAAACCGTGTGCCCGACCGAGACTCGAACTCGGGACCTTTGCCTTTCGCGGGCAAGTGCTCTACCAACTGAGCTACCGAAGCACGACTCACGCCCGGTACTCACAGCTTTACTTCTGCCAGTACCTCGTCTCCTACCTTCCAAACTTTACAGAAGCTCTCCTGCGAACCTTGCAGAACTAGCACTCCTGAAAGAAAGGATATTGCGGAGACATGGCTTAGCCACAGCCAGTTGGTAGAGCACTTGCCCGCGAAAGGCAAAGGTCCCGAGTTCGAGTCTCGGTCGGGCACACGGTTTTAATCTGCCAGGAAGTTTCAAGCAGATAACACTTTACGGGAAATGGTGGTGGCCATTATTCCACCAGATGATAGATATCTGCGTAGTAAACACATGGCGTACATACCAAATTGCTAACTCTAATGAGAAGCTCTCACTTTTGGATGTCCGACGGAGAATAGTGATGTTTTACCTATCAAAGAAAACAGAATCACTACCAAAATGCAGAGGACCACAAGGAAGCAAATTGCTGTGAGGACGGGTGAGCACAGATGTACGACTAGATCCAGGAAATCATTTCATTGTGCCAAGTAAAATACAGAAGAGATGTGCTTACTGCAAGAAAAAAACAACAAAAATTTGTGATAGGTGTAATGTTGGTGTACACGACAAGTGTTTTGCTTCATTTCATACTGAATAGACATTCAATAATATTAAAACATTCTTTATTTATTGTTTGTGTTGTTTCTTACAATATTATGCACGGAGAATAAGGTTGTGAATTTGGATAGCGCATTTTGTCAATGTCCCAAAAATGGGATGGTCTGTAGTTTTTGTTCTAATAAACTGAAAATTTTCAAAACAACTTTTTATTCAATTAATCACTCATTGTAACGTATTTATGTATAAAAGTTTGCAAAAAATGATCCGATAGAGTTTTGGCCAGTATTGGGTTAAGTGAATTTTATGAATACAGTCACGTATTGGGCGTTTCTCTGCAAACTTCAAATAATATTAAAAATACGCTATTCCACATATCCTCTGATTTTAGTTCAGTTTGGGTCATTCTTTCTGGCTATTGTAGTTTTCCAAGTGTCAGCATCGTTCGAAAAACAATGAGTTGCGTTATGATTGAACATAAACAATAAATTACTGCGTGTGATAGCGATGTCAGGTTGTTTAGTAGTGTAAGTTTCGTCCATTGTTGCAAGTGCCTTTATCAGGTTGGCTGCAGATGGCGAAGCATAGGATCACAAATTTATATAGACTTCAAAACGAGTGAATCTTCTTAACATTGTACATTGATTTAAGATTCATTATTTCTTTCTTCTTGTTGAAGAAACTTGTACTTTTTTTTACTGATTTTGTGAGAAACACATGAAAATATTGACCAGCAAACATCCCGTACGTAAAGACTCAGGAATTGTGCAGAATATGTATCTAACCAGTTATTATCGATTTATTTGTAATATAAGAAACTGGCTTGTTTTCTCTGCAATGGTCAACAGAAAAGTAAATTACTCTTTGTGACTGTTTTTGTGTGTTAATATTGTCACCATACAGCTCGCCTGAAGTGTTGTATCTATATTTTTGCAGAGGTTTTTAAAACTAATCGACATTGACGTTATGCGAAATGAATTTCCTTAACCTACATTCTGAAGAAGAAGAAAAGAAAAAAAGAGAAGCAGAGGGAGAGAGATGGTGGGGCGAGGGAGGGAGAGGGGGCAGAATCTACACCCTGATATTATTTCTGCTTGGTGAATTGTCCCATTACCTTAATTGTTGCCTCTCTTTAACGCCTATATTGTTCGCTTGTAATGTAGTTCATGCATATTAAATTCCATGATTGTCACCCTTTAATGGACTTTTACTTTGTCTTCGGGTGAAATTGCTTGTCCATTTTACTCATTAAATGGAAGGGTGAGATAAAAAAAACTACGGTGCTGCAAAGATATTAACACATTAAATGTACATACATATTCATTTCGCACGTTATATTTACAACCCAAGCTTTCCGAGGTCTTGGCTCATGAATTTCCTAGAACATCGGACATTACCGCAAGATAAGTGAGCTTCAGCTCCTCTGGTTAGTCATTCGCGAATGCCATAAACCCATTGCCGGCCGGCGTGGCCGAGCTGATCTAGGCGCTACGGTCTGGAACCGCGCGACGGCTACGGTCGCAGGTTCGAATCCTGCTTCGGGCATGGATGTGTGTGCTGTCCTTAGGTTAGTTAGGTTTAAGTAGTTCTAAGTTCTAGGGGACTGATTAGACCTCAGAAGTTAAGTCCCATAGTGCTCAGAGCCAATTTAACCATAAACCCATTTCAGCTGGGAATATCAGACCTTAACGCAGAATGAACGAGACTCATTTTTCTCTGATTAGCCCATGAATGCTATACGTCATTTTCTCCTACTAAAAACTAAAGTCCTCCCGAACAGGCCATGAAGGCCCAAAGGTACCGACCGGCCGCCGTGTCATCCTCAGGCCACAGGCCTCACTGGATCATATATATATATAAAAATCACAAAATTTTGTCCAAGAATCAATAAATAACGTGCAGAAAGATTAACGTTGATTGCTTCATTAGTTTCTCCAAAAAATCGTAAAAATAACTTATTTTATAGGCTGACTGAGGAGAACAGACTGTTAGTGGGTGATGATGACTGAAGAAACTTTGTGAAGTATAGCTTTGTGTCGTTACGGATGGACTTGGCACGATAAGAAGGGAGCGTGAAATCCAGTGCCGTCCTCTCTCCTCTCACAGAGCACCAAAAATCCAACCAGGCTTAACGTCTCCATCGGAGGAAAAAATCAAAGACGATGGTACCCTGTATCCTCACTAAGCAGGAAGCTGCAGAAAGCCTTCCAGTTTCCTTGGTGGCTTTAGCAGACATTCTGCTCTAAGAAACAGAACTAGTTTCTTTGATGGCGAAATTTTAGCGAAGGGAATTCATTGCACACATGAGATGTACGTAGCCGCACCCGGATTGATCACCGCCGATTTTCCGCTGTATGTGAAAATTACCGTACTATCAGTTTAATAAGTTACGGATGCAAAATACTAACGCGAGTTCTTTACATACGAATGGAAAAACTGGTAGAAGCCAACCACGGGGAAGATCAGTTTGGATTCCGTAGAAATATTTGAAGACGTGAGGCAATACTGACCCTACGACTTAGAAGCTCGATTAAGAAAAGGCAAACCTACGTTTCTAGCATTTGTAGACTTAGAGAAAGCTTTTGACAATGTTGACTGGAATACTCTCTTTCAAATTCTGAAGGTGGTAGGGATAAAATACAGGGAGCGAAGGGCTATTTACAATTTGTACAGAAACCAGATGGCAGTTATAAGAGTCGAGGGACATGAAAGGGAAGCAGTAGTTGGGAAGGGAGTGAGACAGGGTTGTAGCCCCTCCCCGATGTTATTCAATCTGTATATTGAGCAACCAGTGAAGGAAACAAAAGAAAAGTTCGGAGTAGGTATTAAAATCCATGGAGAAGAAATAAAATCTTTGAGGTTCGCCGATGACATTGTAATTCTGTCAGAGACAGCAAAGGACTTGGAAGGGCAGTTGAACGGAATGGATAGTGTCTTGAAAGGAGGATATAAGATGAACATCAACAAAAGCAAAACAAGGGTAATGGAATGTAGTCGAATTAAGTCGGGTGATGCTGAGGGAATTAGATTAGGAAATGAGACACTTAAAGTAGTAACGGAGTTTTGCTATTTGGGGAGCAAAATAACTGATGATGGTCGAAGTAGAGAGGATATAAAATGTAGACTGGCAATGGCAAGGAAAGCGTTTGTGAAAGTATTTGTATGGAGTGTAGCCATCTATGGAAGTGAAACATGGACGATAAATAGTTTGGACAAGAAGAGAATAGAAGCTTTCGAAATGTGGTGCTACAGAAGAATGATGAACCATAGAGGGGTAGATCACATAACTAATGAGGAAGTATTGAATAGGACTGGGGAGAAAAGAAGATTGTGGCACAACTTGACTAGAAGAAGGGATCGGTTGGTAGGACATGTTCTGAGGCATGAAGTGGTCACCAATTTAGTATTGGAGGGCAGCGTGGAGGGTAAAAATCGTAGAGGGAGACCAAGAGATGAATACACTAAACAGATTCAGAATGATGTAGGCTGCAGTAGGTACTGGGAGATGAAAAAGCTTGCACAGGATAGAGTAGCATGGAGAGCTGCATCAAGACAGTCTCTGGACTGAAGACCACAACAACAACAACAACAGTGATCGGAAGGGAGAAAGTGTATATCGTCGTATCAACATAGGACTCATCAAAGACGGGGCACAAACACAGAAGCACAACGCCGGAAGTAGGCCTCGAATGGACTTTCACAGTATCTGCCTGAAGTGAAAGAGTACTGCTCCTCAGCGTGGGACAGTTAATGCTTAAGACTAATACTAGGATTAATATCGTAACAGGGGAGAGAGAGAGAGAGAGAGAGAGAGAGAGAGGTGGAAATCCGAAGAAGTGCGGAGCACGGAGCATTTGGTCACGCGTTAGTTTAGTAAACGCACAGGCGTTAGAGAGATGGGCATCCAGCCACAGAGGCAGACGTTGTAAAAAAATGGTTCAAATGGCTCTGAGCACTATGGGACTTAACAGCTGTGGTCATCAGTCCCCTAGAACTTAGAACTACTTAAACCTAACTAACCTAAGGACATCACACACATCCATGCCCGAGGCAGGATTAGAACCTGCGACTGTAGCAGTTGCGCGGTTCCGGACTGCGCGCCTAGAACCGCGAGACCACCGCGGCCGGTCGCAGACGTTGTAAGAGAGGCTTTGAGCAACGAGTATAGGTTTACTGTTTCTTCTGTTCACCAAAAGAAGTCTGACACCCAACATCCCAGTTAGCAGGGTGCGAATCCCCTACTGCTGAAAACTAGTTGTTGTACAAGGTAGCTGGCTTCCACGCTAGCAACCGATGTGCTCACATGGCAGTATTATTTACAACAAGTAATATCGGCAACATAAAATGAAGCAAGTGACAAACGTTTATTAACTCAATGTATAATGAAGCACTCAGCTTTGGTTGAGAAACGGCGTATGGCACGGTAGCTGATATCCTACTCACCCCCCTAACCTAACACATTGTAACAGAACTACCTAATTTGGAGTTCATTCTGTGCTGCTTTATCTAACAGTTCTGACACTGAATACTGAATATCACTTGACACTCAGCGTTGAGCCGGCCGGAGTGGCCATGCGGTTCTAGGCGCTACAGTCTGGAACCGAGCGACTGCTACAGTCGCAGGTTCGAATCCTGCCTCGGGCATGGATGTGGGTGATGTCCTTAGATTAGTTACGTTTAATTAGTTCTAAGTTCTAGGCGACTGATGACCTCAGAAGTTAAGTCGCGTAGTGCTCAGAGCCATTTTTGAACTCAGCGTTGAGTGTCCAACGATCACTCGTTAATAGAGGCTGCCTATATCGGCGGCAACTAATGATGGGCATCAACTGACGGTAACTGCGGACCGGAACTGTGCGAAGTGGTAGGCAACTGTGCAAAATGTGTCTGTCACTGGAACTGATCGAGTATTGCCTCTGCGTCTCCTTTTATCCGTGACCGGAGAAGCAGATGTCCATTTGCGGCAGAGGGAAGTAGTTCCAGGTATCAGCGTCCTCTGCGGCGGCTGAAATAACTGAAAGCTGATGGAGCGCACTGTTTGAAAGTTTCGAGTCGGAAGCATAAATAGGGTTCAGTTCATGAGCGCCATCTGGGTGACAACAGAACGGAGCTGACTGGCACCTTGTGTAAAGTGTGCCTTGCTTGGTGGCACCCTCTAGTGTTATCGCTGTGTACCATGTGACTGCGTGCACAGCAGTATTACTCGCTTACATTCCAAGAAAAGTCAATGAACACATTACATATATGACCAGAAAAATTAGAGTATATGCAGATGCTATCGGTAAGATAGCCAGCCGTTTTTCCCACAAACTAATTCGTGAGTGGAACAAAACAATAATGAAGGCGGCGGGGGGGGGGGGGGGGAGGGGAAATTCCAGAACTAATTCGAGAGTGGAACAGTAATGGGAGGGTTGGGGGTGGGGGCTGGAATTCCAAGAGTGTAGATGTAGGTGCAGATGTAAATGTTGGAAAACTGCGGAACTTTAATTAATGCAACTGATTTGAACCTCAGCCCTCACAAATTCCACCACAGGGAACGATAAACTGAACTGTTGTTCCCACATTCCTTACCTTGGTGTCAGTATAATGTCGTCCGACCCCGGTAGCGGAGTGGTCAGCGCGACAGAATGTCAATCCTAAGGGCCCGGATTCGATATCCGGCTGGGTCGGAGGTTTTCTCCGCACAGGGACTGGGTGTTGTGTTATCATCATAATTTCATCCCCATCGACGCGCAAGTCGCCGAAGTGGCGTCAAATCGAAAGACTTGCACTCAGCGAACGGTCTACCCGACTGGAGGCCCTAGTTACACGACATTTATTTAATATAATGTCAAAGTCCATCTAAACTAGAAGGCAGTCGCATAGAGCCACGTGTCGCTATAATGAAGGCACCAGACCCATTCTACACTGACGCGCAGAAGAAACTGGTTTAAATGGTTCAAATGGCTCTGAGCACTATGGGACTTAACATCTGAGGTCATCAGTCCCCTAGAACGTAGAACTACGCTAACCTAACTAACCTAAGGACATCACACACATTAATGCCCGAGGCAGGATTCGAACCTGCGACCGTAGCGGTAGCGCGGTTCCAGACTGAAGCGCCACTGCGGCTGGCAAACTGGTATAGGCATATGTATTCAAATATAATATGTAAAAAGGCAGAGTACGGCGCTGCGGTCGGTAACACCTGTATAATACAACAACTGTCTGGCGCAGTTGTTAGATCGGTTACTGCTGCTACCGTAGCAGCTAATCAAGATTTAAGTGACTTTGCCGGCCGGAGTGGCCGTGCGGTTCTAGGCATTACAGTCTGGAACCGAGCGACCGCTACGGTCGCAGGTTCGAATCCTGCCTCGGGCATGGATGTGTGTGATGTCCTTAGGTTAGTTATGTTTAATTAGTTCTAAGTTCTAGGCGAGTGATGACGTCAGAAGTTAAGTCGGATAGTGCTCAGAGCCATTTTTAAGTGAGTTTGAACGTGATGTTGGAGGCGGCATACAAGCGATGGAATACAGCATCTCCGAGATATCGATGAAGTGGGGATTTTCCCTTACGACGATTTCACGAGTGTACAGTGAATATCAGGAATCCGGTAAAACACCAAATCTCTGACATCGCTGTGGCCGGAATAAGATCCTGCAAGAAAAGGACCAAAAACGACTGAAGAGAATCGTTCAACGTGACAGAAGTGCTACCATTCTTCAAATTGCTGCTGTTTTCAATGCTGGGCCGTCAACAACTGTCAGCGTGATAACCACTGAGTGAAAAATCATCTATATGAGCGTTTGGAGCCGAAGACCCACTCGTATACCCTTAATGACTGCGCCACACAAAGCTTTATGCCTCGCCTGGGCCCGTCAACACCGACATTGGACTGTTGATGAATGGAAACATGTTGCCTGGTCGGACGAGTCTCGTTTCAAATTGTATCGAGCGGATGGACGTGTACGCGTATGGAGACAACCTCATGAATCCATGGACCCTGCATGTAAACAGGGGACTGTTCAAGCTGGTGGAGGCTCTGCAATGGTGTGGGCGTGTGCAGTTGGAGTGATATGGGACCCCTGATATGTCTAGATACGACTCTGACAGCTGACACGTACGTAAGCATCCTGTCTGATCACCTGCATCCATTCATGTCCATGGTGTATTCCGACAGACTTGGGCAATACCAGCAGGAGTATGCGACATCCGCCGGCCGGTGTGGCCGAGCGGTTCTAGGCGCTTCAGTCTGGAACCGCGCGACCGCTACGGTCACAGGTTCGAATCCTGCCTCGGGCATGGATGTGTGTGATGTCCTTAGGTTAGGTAGGTTTAAGTAGTTCTAAGTTCTAGGGGACTGATGACCTCAGATGTTAAGTCCCATAGTGCTCAGAGCCATTTGAACCATTTGAACCATCATGATAAACAATAGGAAATGGGATTCTGCATATATCTACGAAATGATATGCGGCTTAAATATTACAATGAGATTTATTATGCATCAGAACATAAAGGCACTTGATTATCGACACAAACAGTAGGTTAAAGGATAGGGTATTCTGAACTATTATGCAAATAAGAGTTGGCTCAAGAACAAGGGCTCCTGCTCTCTGTGATGCAATAGCTCGACGATAGTGACTGGAGGTCCTAATCAATCAAATATTACTCTTTCGACTATATTGCAGTATCGCGATTAGTAGTGAGAGCTCAAATGGGATCACATGGAGAAACAAGCAAGGTGGACTTGTGGTAAAGCGAGCGAGCGTGCTGCTGAGAACTTCAGTATAAAATTGATAGGTCCAACAATGCCGGAGCCGCAAAATACTTTACCAATCCTGAAATTTGTAGCAGGTTGCCGGTAGGAAGCTTTCTGATGATGTAGGCACCGACTTCTGGTGTGGAGCAACTCTGTTTCAAACGTGGCCTCGCAGGCTGTCCGAGAATTCCAAGTTCTACCGAAAAAAGTGTGCCTTAGTCACAAGACCGTCCGACTCCGACGAAGATCAGATCCCGAATCCCCCCTGCGCCTGCACAATGCAAAAGCGAAGCCAACATTACTCAACTCCCTACTCTCCTTGAAAACCGCGAATCAGCATTCAGTGCTCATTCCAAAATTCCCCCACGCTGTCTCAGAACAGCATTCGCACCAATAGCGACCGTTCCCTCCAATTTCGAGCAGGGCTTTATGACGTCAACTATCTTCAGTTTAAGTTGATCAATCATGCCCGTGCTATTCAGCTGAGGGCACTGAACTTGCCGTTTGACCGGCTACGAAAACAACGTGCTAAGACCACCAGCCATCCGGCGCTAGACAGTCGCACCCAGCAGGGCAAGTTCCGCAAGTTTTCTCCGAATCAAGAGGACAATGCCGTCAGTCAGTGCCAGGAGTCTTCGTTCCGGACGCGTCGGAACGGTAAACGCATAAACTGCGGCGACACTCAGGTGTCTCACAGGTCGTTTCACCCTGCATACAATAGGCGAAAGTCGACCGACGTCAGTCGTTCCGCCAGGTGCTTAAGCCTATTGTACGAACCCCTCAGAATTCGGGGAAGTGCAGTCCCCAACCGGAAATGCAGTGTGCCGCGTCCTCCGATGCTCGCCTCACACAGGCCACACAGGGAAGTAACCTAACATGCATAGGAATCAAGTGAAAAGTATTTTTGAGCTCTCAGTACAAACACAGGGCTATTACAAATGATTGAAGCGATTTCATAAATTCACTGTAGCTCCATTCATTGACATATGGTCACGACACACTACAGATACGTAGAAAAACTCATAAAGTTTTGTTCGGCTGAAGCCAAACTTCAGGTTACTGCCGTCAGAGCGCTCGAGAGCGCAGTGAGACAAAATGGCGACAGGAGCCGAGAAAGCGTATGTCGTGCTTGAAATGCACTCACATCAGTCATAACAGTGCAACGACACTTCAGGACGAAGTTCAACAAAGATCCACCAACTGCTAACTCCATTCGGCGATGGTATGCGCAGTTTAAAACTTCTGGGTGCCTCTGTAAGGGGAAATCAACGGGTCGGCCTGCAGTGAGCGAAGAAACGGTTGAACGCGTGCGGGCAAGTTTCACGCGTAGCCCGCGGAAAATTGACTCATGCCACAACTGGAGACCGACAGCGCCGACTTCATCTTTCAACAGGATGGTGCCCCACCGCACTTCCATCATGATGTTCGGCATTTCTTAAACAGGAGATTGGAAAACCGATGGATCGGTCGTGGTGGAGATCATGATCAGCAATTCATGTCATGGTCTCCACGCTCTCCCGACTTAACCCCATGCGATTTCTTTCTGTGGGGTTATGTGAAAGATTCAGTGTTTAAACCTCCTCTACCAAGAAACGTGCCAGAACTGCGAGCTCGCATCAACGATGCTTTCGAACTCATTGATGGGAACATGCTGCGCCGAGTGTGGGAGGAACTTGATTATCGGCTTGATGTCTGCCGAATCACTAAAGGGGCACATATCGAAAATTTGTGAACGCCTAAAAAAACTTTCTGAGTTTTTGTATGTGTGTGCAAAGCATTGTGATGATATCTCAAATAATAAAGTTATTGTAGAGCTGTGAAATCGCTTCAATCATTTGTAATAACCCTGTACTTTCATTACAATAACCTTATTCGGTCTGTTACCACCGAGCAATGACATATGTATATTGGCCGATACATCTTGGTAGACGATTGTTGCAGTGTCTGTGTGTTTATGGGTTGCATTTTTTCGTATGACTTGTCAAGCCAATGGCAGCACGGCATCTCTTGCCGCAATTGTCACAAGTGTATCTGGCTGCTGAGGCTGAGCCTCAATCTGTCTAACAAGCCTTCATCATGCTTCGACATTCCAGATGATATATCATCACGCCACTCTGGTCTCATGCTAGCCCGTGCCTCTCATCTGTTTGTGTCGATTCCAAAGCTCTCCATATGTCGTTTACAGGAGCCCTTGAACCTCAATACAGGACGTCCTACAGGTCTTTTGGCTACAGAGATCTCTCCAAGCATCACCTCACGTGGTAATCCGCCAGGATCCATACGGTGGAAGTGGCCCAGCCAGTGGAATCGTCTCTGCTTCAAGATAGCTGAAATACTGTTGCAGTTAGTTTTAGATAGCACTGCTTCGTTCGTCACTCGGTCCTTCCACGTTACTCCGAGGATGGATCTCAGGCACCTCATGTGGAAAGCATTAAGGCGACGTTCTTGTTTGGCATAGGTAGTCCATGTTTCCTATGCATACAAAAGGATGCTGAGGACGCAACTTGCAATGACATAGAACATTAATAAAATTGACGAAAATGAGAGGCGACATGCAAAAGAAGGCATGGAACCTCTCATGCTCTCCAACGGTGATGCTGTGTTCCAGGACACAGCTCGTATCGTACAGGACTGTTTTTATGAGGAATAAGGAACTCCACCAGAGTTACGAGATCTCAATATTATTGAAACTTTATGGTCTCCTTTGGAGAGGAGTGTGCATGATCGCTGTTCACCTCCATCATCTTTACCTGAAAAGCCGCTATTTTTTAGGAAGAATGGTCTAAGATTCCCTTTGAAACCATACAGAATCTGTACGATTATTTATCAACTACAAGACGACTGGAAACTCGTTTGTATGCCAACTGTTTTCCTGCAACGTATTGGGCACATTAATGTGTTGTGTTTGTGGTGCTTCCTTATTTTTGTCCATCGATCACGATACTTCATTTCATGCACGGAATGTTGAATGGGCTATGTAAATGGGGGTTTGCATTTTTAAAATGGTTCAAATGGCTCACACACATCCATGCCCGAGGCAGGATTCGAGCCTGCGACCGTAGCGGTCTTGCGGTTCCAGACTGCAGCGCCTTGTATTTTTAAATTGTGTGCTTATAGTACATTAGATAAATACCTGAGCAGCATAACCAACCCATCTTTGCCGGCCGGAGTGGCCATGCGGTTCTAGGCGCTACAGTCTGGAACCGAGCGACCGCTACGGTCGCAGGTTCGAATCCTGCCTCGGGCATGGATGTGTGTGATGTCCTTAGGTTAGTTAGGTTTAATTAGTTCTAAGTTCTAGGTGACTGATGACCTCAGAAGTTAAGTCGCATAGTGCTCAGAGCCATTTGAGCCAACCCATCTTTGTCCAAACTACACAGTTGCACTATAGCATCGAGCGCAAAGTGTCCTGCGTCTAGTGTCCGACCGAACATTCGGCTTCAGCTTCGGCCACCTTCGGCCAAAAATCACACCTTCGGCCAAACCTTCGGCTTCGGCCAAAATATGCCGAAGTTTTGGCCGAAACCGAAGGTTTCTAGCAAGCGCCGAAATTAGTTCAATTGATAGAACAGCCTATGGGCGGTGAACATCCGACAATTAAACTGCAACAGTCACGAAGCTAACACATACTTGGCGCAGACTGTAATACACTATGTTGCGTCGGTCGGCCGCCATCGCCAGTAAATACAAGTTCGTAAGTGAATTATTTACTTTGGTGTTTTATCATACGATTGTGAAAATTTTTATCTTACCGAGCAGAGGAGAAGGTTTAGTTTGTGAAAACACACATAGTTATACTTATCTACTCCAAATTGCACTCAATTGAACAATTGTTCAGCGCAGCGTGTCAGATATAAGCGGACAGGCGATCTAAATTGATTGGTGAAAATGTGGACAAATTATTAATTTTAGCTTACAACATAAGACTGTTTAACTTTGATTATTGATTCTTTTTTAGTGATAGATATCAAAACGCAGATGGAAATTTATAATTCATTTTGCTATTGTTGTGTGTTTTTCCTATTGTAATTGTTCAAGTACTTTTTTTAAGTAAATAAATATTATAATTGACTTCATTTCAGAGTGCTGTTATTTGGTAGATTTCAAGGTAATTTTAATCATCGCGTTAAATTGTTTACATTATATTTTTAAAAAATCATTATTTTATTCACATTTTGCCAATCTTGAACAGTATTTCTTGGGTTCAAAAAATGGCTCTGAGCACTATGGGACTTAACTTCTGAGGTCATCAGTCCCCTAGACTTAGTTAGAACTACTTAAGCCTAACTAACCTAAGGACATCACACACATCCATGCCAGAGGCAGGATTCCAACCTGCGACCGTAGCGGTCGCGCGGTTCCAGACTGTAGCACCTAGAACCGCTCGGCCACCCCGGCCGGCAGTATTTCTTTGGGCTATTAAACCTTCGGCTTCGGCCGAAAGTTAGGGCGATAGCCGATTAATCGACTTCTTGGCCAGAAATCGACCTTCGGTCGGACACAACCTGCGTCACATGGGAAATAAAATCGAACAAGCCTGTGAATCGTCAGTGGCACGTCTTCCAGTGAATGAAAGTACATTTAAGAAACGCTTTGTTGATGTCTACCTTCAGTATATTGCTAAACTGTGTTAATAGATAATAAGCCTTCAGACTGGTAGTTTCCTAATGTCCAAGCACGTGGTATACGTCTCAGAACAACTTTATAAACTTTGCCAGTAGCTCTCATACGAGCCCTGTTTGAGGTAGATTCCTACCACCATTGTTATCCAACTGGGACACTGCTCCATCTCCAACGATCTCTGAATCAGCGAGACAACAAGTCATAATTGTGCACGTCTCACTAGCCAGCCTCTCACACCCTGCAAGCCTCTGTACGGTGCGTGGCTGAGAATGCTTCCTACCGTTGCTAGAAATTCGCCCTCCTTTTCCACTCGCAAATGGAGCGAGGGAAGAAATTAGTGCCTGCAGGCCCCTGCATGAGCTCCGATCTTCCTTATTCTGCCCTTGTTCTACCTCTGCGAGGTTCACTTTAGAGGTTGTAGATTCTTTCTGTGGTCTGTTGCGAATTCTGCTTCTGTAAATTTCCTTAATAGCATTTAGCGAGAAGATCGTATGCTTCCCACCAAAGACCCCGTCTAAGCTCACGGAGCACTTTCGTACTTTCAGAACCCAGCTGTAACAAATGCAGAAGCACGCCTGTGACTTGCTTCAACATCGCCTTTTAATCGGCCTGCTGACGATCCCAAACGCTTAAGCTGTACCCACGAATCGGTAGCACAATTTGCTTCTAATCGAATGGCTTGCCTATGGAATATCGTCGTTATTGTGCAACTGAATACATGATTTCCTGTCAGAAAGGTCACAGTTCGTAGTAATTGATGGAAAGTTATCGAATAAAATAGAAGTGCTGCCTGGCGTTCCCGAGGGAGTGTTACAGTCCCTGTGCTATTCCTAATCTACGTATATAAACGGTCTAGGAGACAATATGAGCAGCCCTCTTAGCATGTTTGTAGCTTATTCTGTCGTTTATCATCTAATAAAGTCATCGTAAGAGCAAAACCAATGGAAAAATTATTTAGACAAGATATCTATAGTGTGCGAAAAGTGACAGTTGACTCCAAACTTTAAAGAGTATGGTCATCCACAAGAATACTAAACGGATTCTTTCAAATTTCGGTTACACGACAAATTACACAAATTTTAAGGCTTTCAACTAACTTAAATTCCTATGATTACAATTACAGACAACTTAAACTGAAACCGTCGCACAAAATACCAAAGAATGCGTTTTATGCACAGAACACTTAGAAGACGCAATAAATCTACCAAACAGCGTGCCTGCATTACGCTTGTCCGTCTTCTTCTGCAGTACTGCTGCGCGGTATGGGATCCTTACCAGATAGATATGTAAAAGTTTTTAAAAATTACAGCTACCAGTCACAAACTTCGTCAACTATTGTATTACTTATTTATTTAGCGACATGTTTCGAGGTAAACCTCATCTTCAGGCTAAACGGCATTACAAAAACAACTTTAAAATAAGGCCATACAGATGTTACGTAGTCTTTTCGTGAATGCTGTGGTCATCCTGTGGAAGACGAGAAAACTTAGTAAGGGTTGATGTCACTTTGGAAGCTGAACTGATGTTTTGTAACGGTCACTCACTTTTTTATTTTGGTGTGGCAGTGTCGTAGCGAAGCTAACTAGCGTTGGTGACTTGGTCGTTTGACTCTAGCCCCAGCAATAGCTTAGAAATATGTAAAATAAATAATTTATATCACGATGTGTTCAATAATATTGTAACAGATGCTCAATTTGTAATGTATTTCGTCAACCTACGTCTGTAATACGATAACAAGACGTGCAGAAGACAAGTTAACTTCTGACACCACATAGATCGACAAATCGATAGTCCAATCGAAACGAGCTGTATTTCGACCACCATCTTGTCCACTGCATTACAGAACACTTTGTGATCGTGTTTCCAAGTTACTGGTGTGTCAGTGACAATTTGTGAACAGTGACCAGGAGAGGCACGGAAATAGAGGCGACCCATCGCATCACTACGAGACTGCCACACCAAAAGAAAAAAGTGAGTGACCGTTACAAAACATTTTCGTGCAAACATCAGTCCAGCTTCCAAAGTGACATCACCCCTTACTAAGTTTTCTCTTCTTCCACAGGATGACCACAGCATTCACGAAAAGACTATCTAACATCTGTATGGCCTGTTTTTAAAGTTGTTTTTGTAATGGCATTTAGCCTGAAGATGAGGTTTACCTCGAAACATGTCGCTAAATAAATAAGTAATACAATAGTTGACGAAGTTTGTGACTGGTAGCGGTAATTTAAAAAAAAACTTTACGTATTTCTTGAGACAGCGACGGTCGAAAAATAGTCAAAATGGCTTCAAATTCTTACCAGATAGGATCGACGGGGGACATCGAATAAGTTCAAAGGAGGGCAATTCGTTTTGTAATATCGTGAAGAATGGGGGAGGGCGTCACGGATATGAATCGAGATGGCAGTCATTAAACAGAAAAAAAGGCGCTTCTCTTTGCGGCGACATATTTTCAAGAAATTTCAATCTCAAATGTTCACGTCCGAATTTTGTTCAACCCCCTTCCTTGCTATGTAACGGAAAATGATCATCATAATAAGGCGAGAGCAATCGGAGATTTCATGGGAAAATAATAGTGTTCGTTTTTGCACGTGCTAGTCGAGAGTGGTACAGTATAAAAACAGTCTGAATGTGCTTTAAAACAAGCGTTCTGTGCATAGTGTTGTGGGATGGCGAAAAAACCGCAAATTGGCGTTCATAAGAAGAAGAACAACACCAAAAATGCAACAGGAGCGTAATATGTAGGAAATTGTCCACGCAACCTGCCACTGATGATGCCTTGCAGAAAATAAAGGCGAAACGCGTATGGCACTAAAATTGTGTTTTATTCAGTTGCTGTCAGACGGTCGATAAGTAAAAATTATTAATATACCGTAATATTGCGCGCAACTGAGGAGGACAGGACTATAAAATTTGAAGATGTCAAAACAGTCTGAATGTGTTTAGATGAACCCTCTGCCAAGCACTTACGTCTGGATTGGAGAGTAGCCTTGTAGATTTAAATGTAGAAGTACAAGCGTTTTGTACGTCGTATCCTTATGGGAGACCTACACCCTGCGCCACCCTTCTGATGAGTCTCTAATGATCTCGACATTGATGGGACTTTAAACAGCAACGTACCTTCATTCCTTCCTTATCCCTCCCCACGCGTAGAGAACTGGACAGTGGATTTGGCGGCTACATCCCCTGTCCCGAATTCACTGGTTTCGACATGCGGTTGCAAAGACTTCTCTTTGCAACTGGGAGTGCAGTCCGCCGCGAACAGGCGGTAGCAGACTGGACGTTGTCGTCTCGGGGTGCAGACGACACCGCGGCGTTAATAAGAAATCGAAGGCCTTTCTTCGAGTACGTAGGCGGAGAAAAGGGTAGGGGCGTGTGTTAACACGTGTAAGAGACTGGTCGCGGGGTGTGTTGGGTTTCGGCTTCCCGTGTAATTTCACACCGAAAAGGGCTCGCCACCTCCCACAAGTCGCGCCCCGCCCCCGCCGAGGAAATGATACCCGAAACCGCGCGCCATGCTGTCCGCCCGTGCGTCACCGCCTCACACCTTACGTAAACAGCGCAGCCTCGGCCCGGCCACCTTTCCTTTGTTTTGACTCCTTTATTTTTTGTTCGCTTTGTCCCTCCTTCCGTTAAATTACGCGAGAGTTTTCTAGCTTCTTGTTACACAGGATGTCGCCCGGCCGATAGGTAGGACTCGCCTCCCACGCGCGACACAGTAGCCGCCATCACGAAATCCTATACGTATGCCGCGTCCACGTTTCCCGCTTCCATCTGAATTTGGACGGCTGATGTGAGCCGAGATGTCCAATCGAGAACACAATTTGCGGCCGTCGCACGCAAAATTGCTCGTATTTCTCTTCGGGATCCCGTTGCGTCAAATTTTCGCCAGATATTTCATTTTCTGGCTTACAGGCACACGGACGTACCGAGGTTTGTAACAAGAGTATTTTAAAAAGGGACGAAAAACGAGGCGTGTGACGAGTAATTCAAAACGTCCTGTGTGATACGTCTCTTGTTCGCAGCACTTTTCGTGCGGTAGTTGCCTCCCCACACGTTACTGCTATGTGGACTGCGTAGAAGTACGCGTGTTGAGAGTGAATCGAAAGATTTTAATATTTTTTAACAACTTTACATGCGAAAATTTTATGTTAGACTGCACCGTTACTGTTTTAAATAGCAATTCCACAACAACAAATTACAGTGGACAGTCACATTTCTTATATTTTACACGACACACTTCGTCCATCATCGGGTGAATTTATTTGAATTAATAAGCTGTGGATGTGACTAATTACAGCAATTTGATGTTTCAGTTTTTTTTTACAATACAGAATTTGTCTTAATTACTGTGTTTCAAATGAGACTGTGAGAAATAAACAGATTCAGCGACATTCCCGAGGATTTCGGTTCAGTTCCCAGTTGGCAGTGCGAATTTTTTGAGAGTTTTACTGTCGGTAACGATTTAATTAATCATTCGCTCCTTGAGGAGCTACCTGCATTTCTTTAAAAAGTTGACTCATCGGCATGAGTGGTATATTGACAACACTGCCTGCGACAAACAGATCATACCCACCCTACGAATGGCCTGGAAACGCATTTGGCGAAATCGTAACGTTGCTTTTACGCTAATGAATAACAATAGTCTCCAAGTGTTACTGCTGTCCCGTCATCCACAGCAGGTTTTCCATGACTTCCATAAATCGCTTAAAGCAAACGCCGGGATGTTTCCTTTCGTCTTAGTGTCACTGTCTTTGACTAATCAACCGCATCAGACTGCTCTCCTCATTTTGAAACGAATATGCATTTTGGGTTTTTCTTGCTTAATTTTCATTTTTGGATCTTTACAATAAGCGTAGCAATCATATTTCTAAAAATACGTTAATTGTAATTGTTATTACGACGCCCTGCATTAGGGTTTCATTTTCGAATTTTGAAAATTAAAATAATTATGGTTACATTATATCGCAGTTCTCCATGCAGGGCTTCAGACAGATTACTACTTCAGTGAAGGATACGGAGGAGACTGGGCGTGAGCTTCTAGAAGGAACCATTCTGTCGCCTGAAGCTATACACAGAAAATCTAAAATTAGATGGCAGGACAACCGTTTAAACGTTGATCATGCCAAATTCGAGTTTAGTACTTTGCTGAGTTGTGTAATATTATCAACTACCAGTATCACAGTAGAAATTATAATTTGTCATTTCGTACTTTGTTTCTTTAAAACGATGAGAACCTAGAATTTGACAAATTTAAAAAATGTAGTATTTTGTTACTAAAGAGTAATACTTGCCTTGCACGTTCATTATCTGGTTGACAATGTGGTTTGTAATCTTTTCGCTGCCGTCTCTGGCTATCCGGGTCCTAAAATGTGTGGAACATAACTGTGACAGTGTAAATAAATTCACAAACACACGTCTTTCAATTTTGAATGAATTTTAATAAAAATCTAAGTACTTTTCAAAACCATCTGAACTGAAACCAAATTATAAAATTTCAAATGAGCTTCTTACGTGCACTGCCATGAACTTGAGAACTGGTTTGACATAAACAGCCGCCGATATTTATGCTCATTTTTAACAATCAGAACCAGTACACTTATTGTTGATAATACCATTTTAGTAATGTTACAATTACTGCAATTAGTTACAAATCTTGTAGGTCAGACTGTGGCGTACATAATAAAGTGCAAAAACAGATTGGCTACTCAGAAGAATAAAAAGCGTAACAATTCAATTCCAAATCTGCAATATGAAATTTTTAACAGTCTTGAGTTACTAAATCTGAGTTTAACGTATAATTACTTCTTAAAATTACTTACTAACTTTTCGCATATAATACAAATCGTACATTTTCATGGGACTTGCGTGCGTTTCGTGTAGTTTGGTAATATGATGATGTTTACGTAGCGAACAGGTACAAATCTTACATAAATGGCTATTGATAGCTTTGTTTGTGTTCAAGCATAACACACTGACCCTCAGTTAACATAAACAAATGAAGTTATTAGTCAGCGTGTTGTCGAGCGAGACAAAACGTGGCTCGGTTAGTATACATGGTGTAGTATCGAATACTTAAAATGTGCTTCTCGACCTGTTAAATTACAATTGTATCACTTGCTTATTAGATACAAGGTGCACTTACTTGCCTAGTAGCTGGACTGACGGCAGTCTTTGTAGGTATTTCAAATGTCTCTATCGTCTTAACATAAATTTTCCTCTCTAGAATACGTTTTACATATAATACCAGCAATGGGCTATCTCTCCATGGCCAGACACGTGCATGATCTTAAAAGGCGGGCTTATGTATACAAAACAGTAGTAACAAACGTGTTTGTCAGATTTAAGAATAGTGACGTACCTCGTGTCAAATCGTCTCTGTAGTCTGTTAGTGAGCGTCGCTTCCTACTGATGTGGATATCCGAGGTTCGATTCCCGGGGATCACATCAGCGTTTTCTGTATGGTTTAGAAATGGATGCAGTTAGTCTCATAAAGCCAAGAAAGTTGTTACCTGAGTCACTTCATTCCTGTGACGTCATCAGATGCTAAAAACAATCAAATATTTCATTAAGTTGGTCCATATGATGATTTTAAATGAGAAATATTTGTATTTATTAAAAAACTTTTGAGAGACTATGCTGCTATTTTACCATATCTTCAACAAAAGAATAGATTTTATTTCGTAGGTAGTTACCATTTCATTATAAGTTTACGACTATAGCCCTCGGTTCAGGATTTCCCAAAGCTGCGGACTCATCAGATAAGAAACGTGCACGCGAGTCGAGTATATGTGTGTGTGGGGGGGGGGGGGGGGGGAGAAGAGGGGGGGGGGGAGCAGCTAGGTGAATGGGACACTGTATAAATTGTGCTCAAGGAGAGATAATTGTCACGAAACGTAACTTACAGCGCCAAAGTAAACTGGCTAGTGAAAGCGCTGTTCATTCATTTGCCGAAGCGAACCGAGAGGAAACCACGAAGAAGAAGAAGAAGAGGCTGAGATGCGAAAGACGAGTATAATCGGGATGCAGGTGCTTCTCGGGAAAGGGGAGGGGGGAGGGGCAGGAGGGGAAGAGCGTGGGTCCTTAGCCAGAACGATATTACGGAGGCTTCACTGTTTTCCGAGTGCCCTTTGCTTTGTAAACATGTTCCCACCATCGTTCCGGACACTAAATTAGTGACGGCTGCTTTCTCCGTGTCTGGAGGAGATGGCACAGCGATAGCACGCAGCAGCTGTAATTGGAAGGTTCGCGGTTTGTACTCCGCGGCGGCTGCCCTGGTTTTTCATAGTTTCATAAATTACTTCGCGTGAGTACCCGGATTATCCTTTACCCAAAGGCGTGACTAATTCTTCGCCATTCTCTATCCAATATGAAAAAAATCCTCCCTTTTCAACACCTTGTTTTCTAAACTCTCTCTCTCTCTCTCTCTCTCTCACACACACACACACACACACACACACACACACACAGACGCACACACACACACACACACACACACACACACACACACACACTGTAATTACACGCTGTAAATAATCTAACACACCATACGTTACTTATTTTAACGCAAGACATGCTTGCGAGATTCACTATGTATTTTTCCCTTTTACCGGAAGTAACAGTTACCGTCAAGTACAGATTGTAAGGACACATTTCAACGGAACCAGTCCTATAGAAATAATAGTGAATTAAAAGTAGACAAAATCTTGATTGATGCCTATTTTACCGTTTGTCTACCATTTTATAACACGTCTGACGGCGGTGCAAAAAAGCAACATTAGTTTCTGACTTGCTGAGACGTTTTTGTCTTTTGATAAATTAATCGTCAGCACTTTTTAGCGTTTAGAATTTATGAGCATGATTTTATTAGTTTGGTAATATAACCTTTCTCTTGTACCCTACGTTCACTGTAAAGTTTGTACGTACTTCCCAAAACTAACACAGGTTTACCGGGAAAAGCAAGTAGATGCTTCGCAGTTTTATACTGTTCAACGCGATTAATAAGTGTAATGTAACTTACGTTCCATTACTGGCTCAACATGTACCTGCTTTTTATTCTCAGAGTTGATCTTCGGAACACATGCAATGACGTAGTTGTTGTTATGTGTAGATGTGAAGGACGTAAGGAGTAACACTGTAATGGAGATGAACTAATTTAGAATAATAATTACAACCACGACATTTACCACTGGCGATTGTTCAGGTTGCAAAGTGTGAACAGACTGCTCTACAAGAATAAGTGACAGAGCAGGCCGTTCAGAGTTCTCCACATTCAAGAGACACAAAGAAGCAAAGAGTTGTAATAAATGCATAGAAATATCTGTGGATTTCTCTCACTACCATTCAGCAGCATACTGGCAGTGAGGACTGATGAACCGAAAGAAAACTTTGGCGGATGTTGTTTCACAACTGCTGGCCGGTGTGGCCGAGCGGTTCAAGGCACTTCAGTCTGGAACCGCGCGACCGCTACGGTCGCAGGTTCGAATCCTGCTTCGGGCATGGCTGTGTGTGATGTCCTTAGGTTAGTTCGGTTTAAGTAGTTGTAAGTTCTAGGGGACTGATGACCTCAGATGTTAAGTCCCATAGTGCTCAGAACCATTTGAACCATTTGTTTCACAACTTCTTGGTTGAGCAACATGATTAGGAAATGAAGTACCGTAGAACCACAAATTTATCAAACATTTGGGGAGCTGTAGGGCTTAAAGACCGAAAAGTTGCGCTTTTAACGGTGACCATAAACGATTGCTCACACTTGGTATAAGAACTGGAAGGATGAGATTATACCCCATTCTGAACTGCTAATGGATAGCAGACTGTTGACGGTTTTTGCCCTCAGACCATAAGCTTTTCAGTGTAGGTAATAGACATTTGCAATCTTTTTTAGAGTTGAAGCCATATACAGGGTGATCCACAAGCCCGCCGACAAAATTTCGGAGGTTGTTCAGGGCTGTTTTCTGAGTGTTTTGGAATATATCACCTGTGGCCAACGGTGGCTAGTTACAAAATAATAATTTAATTACAATTTGTTCGCCTTTGTTACTATAATAATCTTTCTTTCTGTGAAAATACTTTCACAACAGTAAAAAAGCCTTTAATTAGAGTTGCGCTACAACAAAACTGTTACTTTGGTGCACTATATAAATGACCTCGTAAATGCTAGGGTTACTGGTAGCATAAGTCGCATTGGTAAGGGAAGAAACACATGAAAGTGTGAGACACTGGGAGCCAACTACTTCTCTTTGTTTTTTGTTTGTTTCTTTGTTTTGCGCGTAATTAGAACCGCACATGGTTTAGTGTTAGTACAGCGTGTATTTTATATCCTCAAAAAATATAAATTTCACTTTATACGTAATACGTCGCGGAACTCCTGCGTCTTTATGTAACCAAAACAACTCCTTTTGCTGCAAGTGCAGTTTACATGCACAAACATAAAAAAATCTATGTTATTATTGTTGTTATTTTGTACTCAATAGAGCGTTCTTCGTCATGATCAAAGGCAAGGGTTTCCTGTTATTGTTGATAAGTGTCAAAGTTGTTTATAAACAACAACAAAATGTTTTATATAAGCTCGACGAAGTACTGAAGTGATGTTTGATATGTTTTTTTTTACCTTTTTTTAAAGAAACTGCTGTTTATAGTGCTATATGAAAAATCTGTACTATTTTTTATTATTTTTACTGCAACATCCCTATGTTTCTCGTAACAAATCAACAATTTTCGAATGTTCCATAGGCTACACTGCCCTTTATACAGCCTCTATCAATTTCTAGACGGTTCATCACTTCCGGTTTCAAGGGGAATGTAGCAAGACACTGATCGCATACGCAAACAAAGAGATCGAAATGAGGTAACTCCCGGTAGGTATGCAACACACCTAAAGTACTGACAACGCGGCTACAGCCTTTAATGACCAAGGCTAATAGGGAAACTACCGTAGTCTTATGTTAATCTACGGTAGGCTACGGTAGTTTTACACCCCGCCTGCGCCAGCCGGAGTGGCCGAGCAGTTCAAGGCGCTACAGTCTGGAACCGCGAGACTGCTACGGTCGCAGGTTCGAATCCTGCCTCGGGCATGGATGTGTGTGATGTCCTTAGGTTAGTTAGGTTTAAGTAGTTCTAAGTTCTAGGGGACTAATGACCTCAGAAGTTAAGTCCCATAGTGCTCAGAGCCATTTGAACCAACCCCGCCTGCCATACACAATCACCAAAGCAAAATAACAGGAAGGAGTTCGGTTATTCGTGGACACCTAGGTACAGCTGCAAAACTATTGTGATCTGGTTGCCGTCACTGGGGGAACAGTTGACAATAGCGTCATCGTTTCACTTTTCGAGTGAACCCATAGACGAGATGCATATCGGCCGATTCTTCTTCAGTAAACCTGCCCGTAAAGCTGTGTATCGCTGTTAACGTACAACTAATGCTGCCGGAAAAACGAACCCGAGACAGGACCAAGGCTGTATTGAATGGAAGCTTGGGGACAAGAGCAAAATTGGATTTACTGTACCACGTGTCGTGAGAGATTGGAACGAGTTCGTTTTCAAACAAGACAAGTTGCGCATACCGCCGACATTTGCAGTATTTTGCTGATATTTTCATTGCAATGCAGATACAAGGGGTAAGAAATCAAATAAAATGTAATTACTGTGTGACGAGCCACCAGGGACCACAGTTCTCTAACACCAAAGCACTCGGGAAATATTCCTGAACAACCTTTGAAATTTTGTCAGTGGATTTCTGGTTCACCCTGTATATATTTACGTCACATGTACTTAAAAAGTGTTGTTGTGTTGTTCTTTCAGCCCCGTGAAAAATTATTTCATTTTACTGTCTTTCTATGCTAATAGCGTATTACCTAACAAAAAAAATGGTTCAAATGGCTGTGAGCACTACGGGACTTAACTTCTGTGGTCATCAGTCCCCTAGAACTTAGAACTACTTAAACCTAACTAACCTAAGGACATCACACACATCCATGCCCGAAGCAGGATTCGAACCTGCGACCGTAGCGGTCACGCGGTTCCAGACTGAAGCGCCTTTAACCGCACGGCCACACCGGCCGGCCATTACCTAACAGAAGCTGCTGTTCATAGCGTAGATGGTTACACACTTTTCCTTATCTTACAACAATAATAATATTGTAAAAAAAAACTCTGATCAATTTCTCCAGCAGTACTCTGTTATATATATGTCAATTATCCAAAGCCGAACACAACATAATATAGAATTCCGGAATATATATTGAAACAAAACTGAAATATTTTCTGATTGTATAATTCCGGTAAGTGTACATGTTTGCGTCATTTTCAATGTTACAACACTTAGTGTTAGATTTAAGAACAATAATTATTAACATTTGATATTATGCAATGAATAAAGGGATCGAGTGTGCTCTGCGGTGTGACGGTTAAAAACATGCTTTTGCAAGGACTTCTACAGTGAATTTACTCTAATGTGAATAGCTGAATATTTTCACACTTTTATCAAAATAAAGTGGCCAGTTTCTCTCATGGCGAGGAGTTAGTGGTTTTCCACATGTGCTTAAATGAATCGGTTATCGGTTTTTAATTGCAGATATTACGTAAACTAAATTTTTCCAGCCCGCAGGTTTGCTTTTGTGTCACCGTTGACTAAAAAGTACATGACGCAAAATAAACAGATTTTGGAAACCTTTAACATTTCCAGTAATTGTATTTATGCCACTTTATTACCCGTTTGCTTTGCCGCTTTAACTCCTGTAACAGCATTTTCTATTTCATTTCGCCTGCAATTGCTTAAAATCATACCCCACAATTAAGTTATAAGCGAGCACACGAGGTAACGCTTCTGCATTGCTGCGCCGTGCAGTGACCTTTTTTTGCCCTAGAGTAACGCCGAATCCGAACAATAGTCAAACAGTTCGGTTTTCACACGTTCAAGTACTTTCGACAGAAGAAATTCAAGCTTAGTGTCACGAAACTGTCCATTATGCAAACTGGAACCCCTGGGTTTAGGTGACACCCTATTGAGATACTTGTCGCTGGAATGACGCCCAGATTTTCTCACCATTGTTTAATTACAGTTCAAGCAGGTGCAACGTGTCGAAATACAACTTTTCATTCGTTGCACAGAACGGTTCCAGTTCGAACATGATGAAGAAATGTCACGCGGAAGATTGTTGCTCTCAGTACGCTGATTTGTGACTATGAAATATAGAACATTACATAAGAAAATATGTTTTACCTATGCTCCACAACTGTCCTAGCTTTTGTTTTAAAACACTGCACAATGGGCTTATAAACAAAAATATCTCAGTCCTGATATACATTAGTACGAAAAGGAAATTAAAGCCAACCAAAAACAGAAAATTTCCCCGACGAACAATGGGAAGAAACACGCTGAGAATAACGAGAGGGAACATCAAGATGAATAAAAGACAGAAGTTGAGCTTTTCATAGAGACTGTTATGAAACTTAAATGGAGGTGGAGACGTATATAGCCAGTTCAATTAAATTAATTGATATTTCACTAAATTTAATTCAATTGATACATATCGCTGTACAACTAAATGCGTTCCCCACTACATACCCTGCAGGAAAACGTCGGCTTGTACTGATCGCGAGTAATAGGAGGGAAACATAATTAACGTCGAAAAGTTTAGCCAGACCAACTGTTACTAAATAGGATAATCTAATTCTTCACTGAATTCTTTGCAACACAAGCGAAGTGGACAACGATATCGAGAAGTTGTGTAGACAACAGGAAACAGACAATTTGCACATTCCTGAAAGAAACTGAAGATTTTACTAAAAATGGCTCTGAGCACTATGGGACTTAACACCTGAGGTCATCAGTCCCCTAGAACTTAGAACTACTTAAACCTAACTAACCTAAGGACATCACACACATCCATGCCCGAGACAGGCTTCGAACCTGCGACCGCAGCGGTCGCGTGCTTCCAGACTGAAGCGCCTAGAACCGCTCAGCCACAACGGCCGGCAAAGATTTTATTATGTGGAGAAGCTTGTAAGATGTCTTTATGCAGCAGTGAACAAAAATGCTAATAATGATGACGATTTATTAATTAGTTTACGTATCACGATCAAAGCAGGCTGTTTGACCCATTCTTATCTTGGCTCGAGTATGTCACAATTTTATATTACTTTATTGTGTATGTGTTTGTGTGTGTGTGTGTGTGTGTGTGTGTGTGTGTGTGTGTGTGTGTTTGTTTGTTTCCTTAAGGTTACAAGTTTGAAGGGATTCTTATCATAATATTGTAATAATGATAATTAAAAGCAAGGCTGAAATCAGGATGTCCTTAGGTTACAAAATTGTTAAGGCTTTCGTGGCCACTTGTTGAAAAAATCATTATATGAACGTCGTCCTTAGGTTAGTTAGGTTTAAGTAGTTCTAAGTTCTAGGGGACTGATGACCTCAGCAGGTAAGTCTCATAGTGTTCAGAGCCATTTGAACCATTTTTTTGAAATCAGGAGCTATTACGTTGCTAATAGCTACACATAGTCATAAGATGATAGTTCTAGTAATAAGAGATTTGAAACTGGAAGTGAGATGTGAAATCAAAAGTGAAGGGGAAATGACGTGGGAACATAACAGAAACTCAAAGCAATAAATTATTATAATTGCAGTGAATCAATATTCCACGTTTTGAAGACTATTTCTAGTTATTTGCCAGATATTTCAGTACGCAGAGAGCTTACGGATTCTGATAGATTACTAGTTGTGTGCAGGAGTGTTTCAGTATAAGAGCACCTAGCGGGGAATTCCATTAGCGTGAGAATTTTTGCGCATGCGGCGCAGTGTTTGTGGAGCGCCGAGAGAGCCGGCGTCGGTGTGATGGCCACAATTTCCGCGCGCTGCACGTCCGCCTCTTAAGTCTCTGCAGATTAGAGGGCGCTTGTTTTCTCCGACAAAGCAATGTCCTCTCCGCTAGCACTATTACCGCTGCCGTCGTTAAGAAGCTATTCCGTCTTCTCAGACATTTCCTAGATTTCCTGTAATCTGGGAAACATTTGAAAGTAACAACTAGTGACCTTTAGAACAGCACTTCCTTAGTAAAATTGAAAGTGAGCTCTGAATCTTTCCACCAGTTCACCCACCTCCATAGGAATGTCATGCGTCCTACAGCTGCATCCTTGCCTCCCCTTTCGTCCTTTGCGTTCGTTTCCACTGGCATTGCTGTTGTTGCTGTAGCGTGATGACAGGGTGTTGTGTGATGTCCTTAGGTTAGTTAGGTTTAAGCAGTTCTAAGTTCTAGGGGACTTATGACCTCAGATGTTAAGTCCCATAGTGCTCAGAGCCATTTGAACCATTTTTTGTTGCTGTAGGCAATACCACCATGACTAATAGCATAAAATTGTAGGATGTGAGGTTCGCCTGTTATGCAAAACACCGTTTTTTCTCAGTACCCAAGCATGTTTCAGTACCACTGTGCCATCATCAGTGGGTTTCCGTTTTATTTAATCTGTAATGTGAACATTTTTACTAAATGATTACAAAATTATGTGGATATTTAGTTCGAACAATAGTTCTTTTCTTTTTGTTAATACCTTTACGCTTGGTGTACATGATTTTTCAGGACCACTTGTGTATGATTTATTACAGGTATCTTGTCATCTGCAACCAAGCTACCTGTAATAAATAATACACAAGCGGCCTGAAAAATCATGCACTCCAAGTGTAAAGGTATTAACAAAAAGAAACAAACTATTCAAATGGTTCAAGTGGCTCTAATCACTATGGGACTTAACATCTGAGGTCGTCAGTCCCCTAGACTTAGAACTTCTTAAACCTAACTAACCTAAGGACATCACACACATCCATGCCCGAGGCAGGATTCGAACCTGGGGCCGTAGCAGCTGCGTGGTTCCTGACTGAAGCGACTGCCACCGCGGCCGGCCAGCAAACTATTGTTTGAACTAAATATCCACATAATTTTGTAATCATTTACTAAAAATGTTCACATAACAGATTAAATAAAACGGAAGCCCACAATATGATGGCACAGTGGTGCTGAAACATCTTTTGGAACTTGGAAGAAACGGTGTTTTTTGCATAACTGGCGGACCTCACATCCTACCGTTTTAACTGAAATCACGGTAAACACAAGGAACTGAAAATCCAAACGATGAATATCTAATAGTATAGTCTCATTCCTAGTAATTAATACCTCAGCTTTTTGACGTACCTTCGTGAGTGTTCGTGGGACAGACTGTGGCATTGACCCACTTCTTTCCTCGTCGCAGTGTGCCAAATATGCATGTATGTAGCATGGAGCGCTGTAATATAAGTTCTGCGGTGTAATGTGTTTTTGTTGTTGTGGATAAGTCTAATATTGATGCAAGGGAAAGCGTGAAACCATGAGTCAGCGCACACTGTCTGAATAGTTACTGCATGTAGTATCAATCTTGTAGTTGCCGGCCGAAGTGGCCGTGCGGTTCTAGGCGCTGCAGTCTGGTACCGCGAGACCACTACGGTCGCGGGTTCGAATCCTGCCTCGGGCATGGATGTGTGTGATGTCCTTAGGTTAGTTAGGTTTAACTAGTTCTAAGTTCTAGGGGACTAATGACCTCAGAAGTTGAGTCCCATAGTGCTCAGAGCCATTTGAACCATTTGAATCTTGCACTCAAATAATGGCCGTGAAAATTTTTTGCAGCAACACAATTCTAAGCACAGTTATTGCCACATCGTGCTCTGACGCACTAACAGCTTAGAGCAATTAATCATCGAGATGCGTTACGGTAGAAATACGCAACTAGTATTTTATTTTCGCATATACACAGGTGACAAAAGTTGCGAGGTTCCGCCTAATATCGTGTCGGATCTCCTCCAGCGTAGTACAGCAACTCGACGTTGGAAGTCCCCCGCAGAAATATTGAGTTCTGCTGCCTCTATAGCCGTCCATAATTGCGAAAGTGTTGCCGGTGCAAGATTTTGTGCACGAACTGACCTCTCAATGTTCGATGGGATTCACGTCGGGCGATCTGGGTGGCCAAATCACTCGCTCGAATTCTCCAGAATGTTCTACAAACGAAGTGCTAACAATTGTGGCCTGATGAAATGGCGCATTGTCATCCATAAATAATCCATCATTGTTTGGGAACATGAAGGCCATAAATGGCTACAAATGCTCTCCAAGTAGCCGATCATAACCATTTACAGTCAGTAATCGGCTCAGCTGGACCAGAGGAAATACTCCAGTCCATGTAAACAAAGCCCACAACATTATGGAGTGACCACCAGCTTGCATAGTGCCTTGTTGACAATTTGAATCCATGGCTTCGTGGGGTCTACGCCACACTCGAACCCTACCTCGTACTAGTTTAAATTGGCACTCATCTGACACACTACGAGCCCGCATCTCGTGGTCGTGCGGTAGTGTTCTCGCTTCCCACGCCCGGGTTCCCGGGTTCGATTCCCGGCGGGGTCAGTGATTTTCTCTGCCTCGTGATGGCTGGGTGTTGTGTGCTGTCCTTAGGTTAGTTAGGTTTAAGTAGTTCTAAGTTCTAGGGGACTTATGACCACAGCAGTTGAGTCCCATAGTACTCAGAGCCATTTGAACCATTTTTTTGACACACTACAGTTTTCCAGTCTCGTAAGGTCCAACCGATATGGTCACGAGCCCAGGAGAGGCGTTGCAGGCGATGTCGTGCTGTGAGCAATGGCACTCGTGTTAGTCGTCTGCTGCCTTAGCCCGCAACGCCAACTTTCGCCGCACTGTCCTACGGGGTACGTTCGTCGTACGTCTGCGGCTATTTCAGACAATTTTACCACTGACAACGTGGTGCAAACGCCGCTGCACCCGATCGTTAAGTGAAGGCCGTCGGTCACTGCGTTGTCCGTGGTGAGAGGTAATGTCTAAAATTTATTATTCTCGGCACTCTCTTGTCTCTGTTGATCTCGGAATTCTGAATTCCCTCACGATTTCCGATATTGAATGTCAAAACCTTCTAATCCAACTACCATTCCACTTTCAAAGTCTGTTAATTCCCGTCCTAGGCTACAATCACGTCGGAAACCTTTCCGCATGAATCGCGTGTGAACAAATGGCGGCTCCGTTGCTGCACTGTCTTTTTATACCTTGTGTACGCGATACTGCCGCCGTCTGTAGATGTACGAGCTGCATTCAAGTTCTAAGGCCTTCGATTTTTTTTCTAATTAACTACTCACCCGAAATCGATGAAACTGGCGTTACTTCTCGACGTAATCGCCCTGCAGACGTACACATTTTTCACAACGCTGACGCCATGATTCCATGGCAGCGGCGAAGGCTTCTTTAGGAGTCTGTTTTGACCACTGGAAAATCGCTGAGGCAATAGCAGCACGGCTGGTGAATGTGCGGCCACGGAGAGTGTCTTTCATTGTTGGAAAAGGCCAAAAGTCACTAGGAGCCAGGTCAGGTGAGTAGGGAGCATCAGGAATCACTTGAAAGTTGTTATTACGAAGAAACTGTTGCGTAACGTTAGCTCGATGTGCGGGTGCGTTGTCTTGGTGAAACAGCACACGCGCAGCCCTTCCCGGACGTTTTTGTTGCACTGCAGGAAGGAATTTGTTCTTCAAAACATTTTCGTAGGATGCACCTGTTACCGTAGTGCCCTTTGGAACGCAGTGGGTAAGGATTACGCCCTCGCTGCCCCAGAACATGGAAACCATCATTTTTTCAGCACTGGCGGTTACCCGAAATTTTTTTGGTGGCGGTGAATCTGTGTGCTTCCATTGAGCTGACTGGCGCTTTGTTTCTGGATTGAAAAATGGCATCCACGTCTCATCCATTGTCACAACCGACGAAAAGAAAGTCCCATTCATGCTGCCATTGCACGTCAACATTGCTTGGCAACATGCCACACGGGCAGCCCTGTGGTCATCCGTCAGCATTCGTGGCACCCACCTGGATGACACTTTTCGCATTTTCAGGTCGTCATGCAGGATTGTGTGCACAGAACCCACAGAAATGCCAACTGTGGAGGCGATCTGTTCAACAGTCATTCGGCGATCCCCCAAAACAATTCTCTCCTCTTTCTCGATCATGTCGTCAGACTGCCTTGTGCGAGCCCGAGGTTGTTTCGGTTTGTTGTCACATGATGTTCTGCCTTCATTAAACTGTCGCACCCACGAACGCACTTTCGACACATCCATAACTCCATCACCACATGTCTCCTTCAACTGTCGATGAATTTCAATTGGTTTCACACCACGCAAATTCAGAAAACGAATGATTGCACGCTGTTCAAGTAAGGAAAACGTCGCCATTTTAAGTATTTAAAACAGTTCTCATTCTCGCCGCTGGCGGTAAAATTCCATCTTCCGTACGGTGCTGCCATCTCTGAGACGTACTGACAATGAATGCGGCCTCATTTTAAAACAATGCTCATGTTTCTATCTCTTTCCAGTCCGGAGAAAAAAAGTCGGAGGCCTTAGAACTTGAATGAACCTCGTATTTGTCGCTATCCCATGACTTTTGTCAAATGGTTCAAATGGCTCTGAGCACTATGGGACTTAACATCTGAGGTCATCAGTCCCCTAGAACTTAGAACTACTTAAACCTAACTAACGTAAGGACATCACACACATCCATCCCCGAGGCACGATTCCAGACTGAAGCGCCTAGAACCGCTCGGCCACTGCGACCGGCGTGACTTTTGTCACCTCAGTTTAAAATATGCTGCCTGTGAACCGTCGTATCGCTCTTCCCACCTCCCTGTTTCACAAGTAATATATGTTTTATACCGCCATTTGCTACTGTAATAGAAGACTTATTTAGACCATGTGCATTTCGCTTTATTTCAAAGCATCGTCATTGGTCACTGTAACAGTTTTAGTTCTTCTTAGAGATCTGTTCATCAATATCGTAATGATTTCTCATTTTTTTCTGTTCATTGTTAATGAACAGAATTAAATTACAATTATTGCTCGTGATGTTTTGCTAGTTTCTTCCTTCCTAATTTTCTTCCACACACAGGTACTCGACTTTTAGAACCTCACACTTCACTGTCACTGGGTATATTTTCGTTTTCATTTTGTTTTGATGATGCGAGATATTTGCCACGAAATAACGACGAAAAATTATCGAGCGTGGATGTATTTAAACAATGTTCAGAGCGTGCTAGCGCGCAGTAAAATTCGGAGAATTATTTTATGGTTCTCGCACTGTTACACACACACGATCAGTTTCAAAGTTGGCTGGCTTCCAAGTTATAAGGAAATCCGTTACGACGACGTAATGCAAGGTAGATAAGTGACATTAGGAAACATGCAAGAGTCAAATAAATGCGTATATCTGAAGATCATAGCGCACCAAGAGGTCTAGCTGGAGGGTGGTGGTCAGTGGTATTGCTATACTGCTGCTGATGAAGACTACTTCTGCAGTCTTTACGAATTCTTTGTAAACCATTCGAACAATTATCTTTCTCTTTTTCTCATTTTTATTGGAAGGAGCCTATCGTCACAGATATACGGGAATAATAGCATGACGCATTTCGCCGTAATGTTTTCACCAGTGCTATATTGAATCCAGCAACATGTACGAACTCTGTCGGGAACCAAGGCACTTGCACCGGAAATTTGCGATAACTTACTGTGCGCTGGATTGCAGGTCGCATAAAGACACCTGTCTCCTTCCAGTACTGTTCTGACAACTGAGTTACTCCAGAATGCCTGTTGACTGAAAGGTTCGTATGAGCAGTTGCCAGCGGGCTCGTGCGCATGCGCAGAGCTGAATTCGCGTATGAGCAGTGCCTTCCTGCCGCTTCTGGCTACTTGAAGCGTGGCTGTTTGCTGTATGAGCAGTAGCAGCAAGTAGCCAGAAACTAACCGAGAAAATTTTTCTGGCGCGCCCAAGCTGCCAGATTCGCGCATGCGCAGAGAAAGCTGAGTTGTAGTGGGGAGGGGGGGTCCTTCCTCACGCGAGCCGTGTATATGTTTCGTGTCTTCGTAATATTGCTGGTCTCTTCGTTTACAGCTCCCACGTCAAATGAAATCAAAACAGATTTCTGTGGCCAGGAGCCATCAAGTGCATTAATATACATTCTGATAACCATGAAAGACCAAATTAAGTTAGTAGTTCCTATTTTCTGATTTGATATTATTTCCACGTTATTAACAATCAACCATTAATGTCTTAATGAAGTTACTTCTGTCTGTTTTATGGAGAAAATTTCTTCTATTAATTTTTTTTCCTCTGAGGCAGTTAGTTTATTTGAAACGAAGTGTTTCATTCCGCACTACTGGCTACTTTCAACCTCGTTCAATTTTAAGTGCAAATTTTCATTTTCTGTGACGAATGACGTTATACTATAATAAAGAACCAAACATGAGAATACAGTACTGGACCTCCAAGAAAATTGGTTCAAATGGTTCAAATGGCTCTGAGCACTATGGGACTTAACTTCTGAGGTCATCAGTCCCCTAGAACTTAGAATTACTTAAACCTAACAAACCTAAGGACGTCACACATCCATGCCCCGAGGCAGGATTCGAACCTGCGACCGTAGCGGTCGCGCGATTCCAGACTGTAGCGCCTAGAACCGCTCAGCCACTCCGGCCGGCAAGAAAATTGGTATCACGAAAACCACATGAAAAGCTGAATATCAGGTACTTCAGAGTGCATCTGGACATAGAAATGTCCAATTAGAGCGGAATGAAGCATTTTAGTATGGTTTATGAAATTCCGATGCTGCTGGAGTAGTCTCTGATGTCTTGTTCCTTTTATGACACTTTAAAATCTCTTAATGCTATATACGTACGAACATACGTAAACATTGACTTGAAGCTGACTAAGTCGGCAAATTTGATTAGTAGTTTTCAACTAAATATGTTGTTTCAAATATAATGACAGCTGTAGCAGAATTTTACAAATCTGCCTTCTGTGAAAGTGTTTTTCGATCATAAGTCACTGGTCTAGTACTTCCCCTAGGCCTGAAGTTATTTCTTAATTTATGTTTACGTCTTAAATTTATAGAATGCCATTCTATGCTAAATTGTAGACTGGCAGAATACCGTGTTTTATCGTTTTAACTGCCCACATGACTCCATATTTATTCCTAGAGTAGTATATAAACTGTCAGTTGTACAGTTTCTTTGCTTCACAGACAACCATGTTAATTTTTTACACATTTTGAAATAGTCATGAAATTTCTTGTCCTTTATTCCGGTGTAAGCTACACAAGAAACTGTCTTTCTTTTTTTTTTTTTTAAGAAGTTTGTATTCCATCCTACTAGCTTTTTGCAGTGCTGTGTAGATGTAAACCTGTTGGAAATAACAATATTGCAGAGTACGAATTAAAACAAATCTGTCAAAGTCACCCCTTAGCAAAATTTTATGGTACTTCAAGCTGTGGAGTCTAATTTTGAAATGATATTTTGCCAAAAACTGCTTCCTTATTTGCATCATTTATCTGTGTGGAATATGATAAAACAATCGCTCTAAGTACAATTCTGTATGTCCTCTCAACAACATGCAAGAGGGGTGCACATTGTCACGTGACGCCCCACCAGAAATGCGACGAAAAGCGTATGAGCAGAGCAAGCACCGAGTACGGGCTGCCAACGTCATCGTAGCTGCGCATGCGCAGTACAGCCTGTTGTCTGGCGGGGTCTGGCAACTGCTAGAACGAACCTAATTCTAAAGTACAGTTTGAGAGGTGGCGCAGCGGGCTTCGCCCTGTTTGCGCGGCCTGTGCGTGTCTGGATGGCTGAGTGCCGCCTTACGCACAGCTGGTGGCCGGTGCTGTGGGCGGTCGTCGCCTCCTGGGATTGTGACAGCGCAGTAAGATGTCCCGCGGCCCGTGGCAGGGTTTCCAGGAAGCACTGCCTAGCAGGACAACACACAGCGGGGATCGCACGCCATTACCTCGGCAACATTGCCACGCTTTCTAGGTATAGCATGTCCGTTGGCCGACAAACCGTGTAGTGGGACCACTGACATTCCACGTGGCGATACGTCGTAGGTCTTAAGACGCAGAGATAAAATCGCAACAAATATGAACGAACATTGTGGAGAGTATCATTCAGAGCTCGCAATACTCCGTGCAGCTTGACACCATGCTACAGCCTCACTTCACGTGTATAAATTTTCACAGCATTGTGTTAGCTTAGCCAGCCGCTGTGGCCAAGCGGCTCTAGGCGCCTCAATCTGGAACCACGCAACTGCTACGGTCGCAGGTGCGAATCCTGCCTCGGGCATGGATGTGTGTGATGTCCTTAGGTTAGTAAGGCTTACGTAGTTCTAAGCCTAGGGGACTGATGACCTCAGATGTTAAGTCCCATAGTGCTCAGAGCCATTTGAACCATTCTGTTAGCTTAATGTCATACTTTTAATGTGTTCAAATGTGTGTGAAATCCTATGGGACTTAACTGCTAAGGTTATCAGTCCCTAAGCTTACACACTACTTAACCTAAATTATCCTAAGGACAAACACACACACCCATGCCCGAGGGAGGACTCGAACCTCCGCCGGGACCAGCCGCACAGTCCATGACTGCAGCGCCCTAGACCGCTCGGCTAATCCCGCGCAGCTCATACATTTAAAAAAGTCGTTTTCTTATGTTGGCTATTGTGGGTTGGCAGGAGAGCCAACACCGTGTTATTAGAGGAAGCCGAAAGGCACGCGTTTTAGCTCACGCAGGCTGGCGTGAGGTCTAGAACAGGACAAGGAAATTAGAATTTAGAAAAACGGACGTAGCTGGTGGAATACTTAACTTTAATCCATTAATGATGAGCGTCGCTCTTGACTGTACATGAATCAGTATCAATAGTAACTGGTAATGGCGCCTTGCTGGGTCGTAGCAAATGACGTAGCTGAAGGCTATGCTAACTATCGTCTCGGCAAATGAGAGCGTATTTTGTCAGTGAACCATCGCTAGCAAAGTCGGTTGTACAACTGGGGCGAGTGCTAGGAAGTCTCTCTAGACCTGCCGTGTGGCGGCGCTCGGTCTGCAATCACTGATAGTGGCGACACGCGGGTCCGACGTATACTAACGGACCGCGGCCGATTTAAAGGCTACCACCTAGCAAGTGTGGTGTCTGGCGGTGACACCACATTGGCTATTTTTTCTTTTGAAAGAAATACTTCCTTTCATTACTAGCAATTCATTAATTTCGCTCCTCTTCGGCATCGTCAACTACAACACCCATATAGAAGTGTGGGGTAAAAACAGTTGTCCCTTAGAACGACTGTAATACTAATATTTAAGTCTATGTTTCCCATTTAATTCTATAAAAATCTTGTCAGTACCATCGAATAGAGCCCGTAGAAGTCGTTACGCTAACCAGCTTGATAATGACCAAGGGGGTGAAATTAGTTTATTGGCTCAAAAAATGGCTCTGAGCACTATGGGACTAAACGTCTGAGGTCATCAGTCCCCTAGAACTAAGAACTACTTAAACCCAACTAACCTAAGGACATCACACACATCCATGCCCGTGGCAGGATTCGAACCTGCGACCGTAGCGGTCGCAAGGTTCCGGACTGTAGCGCCTAGAACCGCTCTGCCACCCCGGCCGACAAAAATAACTGTATTAGCCTTATAATTAAGATATTTCACTCCAAAATGTCTAAAATGCTGTTTTATAACAACAGTGGAATTGTGGGCAAAGTCTTTTTCTTTAGTTCTAATAAATAGCATAGAAAACATGTCGATACCACTGTACAGAGCTCCTAGAAGAAGCTAACCAGATACTGGACTCAGTCTCACAATATACGACGCTGGATTTTCGATGTAAGCAGCGCAACGAATATATATATATCTCCAGTTATGAAATTTGTTACGTAGTGCTAGTTCGCCATTAAGCTTGTTAAGAATAAAACACAGAATAACCCTATTTCGAGGGTCTATCCCTTCTGTGGGGCACAACCTCCACAAGAAACTGCTAGTATCTTGATATCTGCGCTAAGTAATATAGATTAAACGTGACCAGTCGTCTGAAGGGAAACCTATCGGTTCGAAATCGGTAATGGCGCTCTTTTTTTAATGAATATAATAATTACCAGTGGGTAGTTGTTATTTTCACTTTGAGTGACAATCGTGAATCTATTACCCGTCCAGCCATAGGAAATTTGATTTCTCGTGGTTTCACTGAACAGCTTAGAGCAAATGTCAGGATGGTTTCTTTGAAAACGATACTGCCGATTTCCGTCACCATCCTTCAAAATCCGAGTTTGTATTATACTTCTAACGATCCGTTAGTCGACTGTCGTTGAAATTTTCTTATCTTCCTTTCCTTTATCTTTGTTAGCAATCCACAAGCAGTCCTTGTTTTACTCTTTTTCTTTATTTTAATACCATCTCCACTGCAGTACTAAAAAAGAGATTTGAAATTTTTACTAAATGTGAAAACCGCGACGTTTCTCTACTGTGCGTTGTTTCATGTCTTCATTCAGGTCCTTTCGCAGGATTACAACTTCTGTTGTTTTTCCGTTGACGTGACGTGTGGATAGTTATTTCAGTTTGAAAATTTCAAATGACTATTTTCCCAAGTTACCGTAGTACAACACCTACATTAATTCTTATAAATATACATTCAGAAATAAAACTACGGTTTCGTTAAACAGTTTAGTACCATTACACACGTGAAATTTCTGTTTCTCAAAATTAAACGATTTTAGGTTTTGGAATACAGAAACGAATGAGATTATTGGAGAAGCTGGAGTCTTGACGTGTATCTTGCTTATGTCGAAATTTTCAAGGTCCTATCCCAAATTACACCAGTAGAAAGTCTTATTTGATGGACTCGAACCCGGAACCTTGAGTTTCGAGTGCAATGCTCTTACCTAATGACTTATCCTGGCACAACTCACAACCTCTCCTCACAGCTTCAGTTCTGCCAGTGCCGATCTCCCATTTTCCAGACTTCTCAAAAGCTCCCCTGAATAGCTAGCTGGACTTGTACTCCTGAAAAAAAAAGAAAAATTCGCGGATATATGGCTTACCCACAACCACCACAGAAAGTAGTTGCTGCGTTGAGACGGCGTGCTTTAAGGGCCGTTTTTACCATTCGGCAAAAGTAGGCGGCCGCCTAGGCGGCAAATTTTTAGGGGCATGAAATGGTGTAAAACGTATTTCATACCAGACAGAGAAAAAATTGAGGAAATGAGGAGGAAAAAGTTAAAAACAGGAAAAATTAAAACAACAATATGCTTTTAAAAGCATACTTTGATGAAAGTAAACACTCTGCTTCCACGTACCACTAAACTAAAGCACCCACTACTGCGCCACCAGGGTGGCTAATAAAAGTTGTAGAAGCCTCAACAGAAAATGCAAATAAGGCGTCAGTTATTTATTTAACCGCAAGAAAGTGGATAGTGAAAAAGATTAGATTTATTCCTTATTCTAAAAGTATTTCGATTAAAAGAGACAAGAAATAACACCACAATTATCCAGCGGACCGAGTTTGCTTCGACATGTCTCCCATCAGTATAGCATAATTTCTGAATTCAAGGAAAAATTTATTCGCACCAGAAAATAGTTCTACAGCTTTATAAGTCCATTTTCTTGCAATTAAATAAATAAGTAATTGATGCCAAATTTGGTTGCACTGGTATATTAAGTTGTGTTCTAATTTAAAATGTTCAGCACATTCTTCCTATGGCAGAAAAATTCAAAAACTCAGGATAAAAAAAAGAAATCGATCGAGGACAGTTTTAAACGTACTAAGAACAAAGCATGAAAACTGAGGACTGACCCTCTAAAATGAGAACCTCTAGTCACTTAAGTGTATGATTAAACGTACAATAGAAGATTCGCATCGTTGTGCTGTTGGATGTTGATGGTTGTGTGGGGAGGGGGGCGGGGGGAAGGTGACGTATCGAGGAGACCTACATTGGTAAAACAGAAGAGGTATTATTTTTCCAAAAAATTCTCGCCTAAGGCGCCAAAACACCTAGCAACGGCCTTGCAGGCTTTCGCACTGTTACTAGTTTCGTCACAGGGCAAAAATTACGTTAGCAACGCATGGAGTAACAATTAACAATCATTTACTAAAACCATATTATATAAATGTGCCGGCCGCGGTGGTCTAGCGGTTCTGGCGCTGCAGTCCGGAACCGCGGGACTGCTGCGGTCGCAGGTTCGAATCCTGCCTCGGGCATGGGTGTGTGTGATGTCCTTAGGTTAGTTAGCTTTAAGTAGTTCTAAGTTCTAGGGGACTTATGACCTAAGATGTTGAGTCCCATAGTGCTCAGAGCCAGCCATATATAAATGTACCGCTTTAGTGTGATGATGTGAAGGCGTGACAATTAATGTGATAGTTCTCAACGTTGGTCTACACCGAACGAGGTGGCGCAGTGGTTAGCATACTGGACTCGCATTCTGCAGGACGACGGTTCATACCCGCGTCCAGGCATCCCGATTTAGGTTTTCCGTGATTTCCCTACATAACTTAAGGCAAATGCCGGGATGGTTCCTTTGAAAGGGCACAGCTAACTTCCTTCCACATGCTTCCTTGAACCAATGAGACCGATGACGTCGCTGTTTGATTCCCTCCCACGAATCAACCAAGCAATCAGCAAGCTTGGCCTACACATAACTCAGCGATACCTGGCTAACTACTCCGATAGTACGTCTAGTCTGTCTCTAGTGATTGTGTCAGTGTACTAGTATAGGTTCAGGCTCTGTTCAAATGGCTCTCAGCACTATGGAACTTAACTTCTGAGGTCATCAGTCCCCTAGAACTTAGAACTAATTAAACCTAACTAAACTAAGGACATCACACACCTACATTCCCGAGGCAGGATTCGAATCTGCGACCGTAGCGGTCGCGCGGCCCCAGACTGTAGCGCCTAGAACCGCTCGGCCACTCGGGCCGGTCCAGGCTCTGTTAATAACGCACACAACGATACTTGGCGGCTACTCCGACGCTGTGCGATGACTGCTGGATAACAGATGGCCACCTGCTGAGTGTAGGAGTACGTGCACTTTTGTCCGCTATTGGCGGATGCACGTTCGTTTGCGAACTGTTTGTCTGACGTCATGCGGAAACAGTACATAGTCCCTGTTATCAGCGCCCTCTCTAGCGTCACAGCATAACTACTGAATCTGGCGGATGGCTCGGACTATTTGTATGAATTAAGGCGGAAGCACAATATGGTCGCTGTTAGCTGCGCCCTCTGTCACGACTAACCGTAAGCTAGAGACTGGCCTCCTCGCGTCTCGCCCTCTATGAATATAGCTGTACACCGTACGTGACGGCGGACAGAGGACAGTGAAGTATCCAGTCTGGACAAAACATATTTACTAGGGCAGGACTTGAAGCCCACGCAAGTCCGATGCCTTGTGGCTGCGCTGTGTCGCTTGTTAATTATGTCGCCTTTCATTAAAATTAAGGCGAATGCTGGGATGCATGATTTGACAAGGGATTTCATTTCCCTATTCCTGTCAAATCCGAACTGGGGCTCCTTCTCTAATAACTCCAGCATCGAGAAGATGTTGAACTCTAATACTTTTTCCCTTGTTATGATAGTATTTCATCAGTTACTCTCTATGTAGTTCACTCATCACTGCTTTATTGACACTCGATCTGAATCAATTACGTTCACAAAGTGAGTTTTACAGCACTTACTTTCTTTTTCTCGCTCACAGACTGTGTCAGTGGCCATCTGTCTACGCTGTTTTCAAACTTCTTGGTAGTGTGCCAAAGCAGGAATCGAACCCAGAATCTACTATGTCACTGACAATGCTATTAGCGACTAATCTACATATGCAAAACGCACGACACGCCGTCATGGCCTTAATTTGGCCGGTACCTATCTGTTACTTTCCTTCCATCACAGAAGTTACCCTGCATATCTGTCTCTCTGTTCGATCTTCATATCTCGCTTATCTTTAATTAATGTTGTTGTTCTATATTGAACACACGCCATTATTATCTTGAATTCAGATCATCGTACAATCCAAACGAAGTAAGCTCACTAGTACGTAACAGTACCTTAGAAAGCATGATAAAACTGTGTGTGTGTGTGTTCCTTATTTCAGACCAAACTTATCCAGCATCTCATGATAACTAACCATGTCCGCCCCGATAGCTGAGTAGTCAGCGTCAGAGAGCCGGTGGGCGTCTGGAATAAAAAACTGAGTGGAAGAATCAACAAGCGAACTTTAACGGATGTCATGTGACGTCCGCAACGACCAAACCCAACGATCAACAACGAAAAAAAAAAGAAGTGAGCCCTACGGGCTCGGGTTCGATTCCCGGCTGGATAGGAGATTGTCTCCGCTCAGGGACTGGGTGTTGTGTCGTCTTAATCCTCATTTCATACCCATCCGGCGCGCAGGTCGCCCAATGTGGCGTCGAATGTAATAAGACCTGCACCAAGGCGGCCGGATCTGCCTCGCAAGGAGTCTCCCGGCTAATGACGCCAACGCTCATTTCCATTCCCATAACTAAAAATGTATGTGGGATCTGAACCATCGTTCGGTTGAACATCTTACATCCTGCTCATTCCTGAACTTAGATTTTGTGAACCAAAAGTTTACGCTGGTAGTCAGTGCGTTGTTCTGGGACAAAATAAGACTAAAATGGTGTGATCCATCAGAAAAATTTGGTGTGCAGGACTAAAGCAACTTGCTCATGATTGTCACTGTCAACTAACGTAACTCGATGAAACTTGAACCGTGCGTAGAAATAACCATTACATTATAATACAGAAGATAACTCAAATACGCAATGAGATGAACAGAAGTTGCACTTTTATTCAAAGATTATAATTACCCTGAATTTACCGCGGTTTATGATGGCTCCCTGGACATCATAAAAGGCGGGAAATGGTTCTTAACAGAGTGTGTGATCAATAAGTACGACAGAGCATGCTCTGCGTCATGCTCCCATGCTGGCTACAAGGTTGGGAAGAAGTTCTTGTTGTAGGACGTTCCATTCTTCCACCAACGCAGTTAACAGTTGTTGGATGGTCGTTGGTGCATGTGGGTGTGCCGCAATACGTATGCCCAACCAGCCCCCTCCCCCATCCCCTTCCCAAACACACACACACACACACACACACACACACACACACACACACATGTGCTCGATGGGACTTAAGTCGGGAGAACGGAGAGGCCGGCCCATTCCCCGAATATCCTCTCGTTCCATGAGTTCTCCACTAGCGCAGTTCGGCGGGGCCGCGCATTGTCATCCATAAGATTGATGTCAGGACCGAATGCATCCCTGAAAAGACGCACATCGGGAAGGAGTACGAGGGGCGTTTGAAAAGTCCGTGCAAAAATAAAAACTCCTTACGTGTTTGGGGTAAACATTTCTTTTTTACTTTTCGACACCGTCTACTTTTAGTCTTATACACTTCGTCCAATGCTGTTATACTTTGTTGATCCCTTCCGAATAATAGGAATTGTCCAAGTCTACAAAATAGCTATTAATTACTGAATCACCTCCTCATTTGAATTAAATCTTTCTCCCGCCAGCCATTTCTTCAAACTGGGGAACAAATAGTAGTCCGAGGGAGGCAAGTCCGCCGGCCGCGGTGGCCATGTGGTTCTAGGCGCTGTAGTCCGGAACCGCGCGACTGCTACGGTCGCAGGTTCGAATCCTGCCTCGGGCATGGATGTGTGTGATGTCCTTAGGTTAGTTAGGTTTAAGTAGTTCTAAGTTCTAGGGGACTGATGACCTCAGATGTTAAGTCCCATAGTGCTCAGAGTCATTTGAACCATTTTTGAGCCAAGTCTGGAGAATAGGGGGGATGTCAAACGAGCTGAAATCCTATTTCCATTAATTTTGCGACCACAACTGCTGAGGTGTGTGCTGGTGCATTGTCGTGATGGAAAAGGACTTTTTTACAGTCAAGTTGCCGGCGTTTTTCTTGCAGCTCGGTTTTCAGACGGTCCAATAACGATGAATAATATGCACCTGTAATAGTTTTACCCTTTTCCAGATAGTCGATGAGGATTATCCATTGCGAATCCCAAAAGACAGTCGCCAAAACCTTTCCGGCCGAAGGCATGGTCTTCGCCTTTTTTGGTGCAGATTCTCCCTTGGTAACCCATTGTTTAGATTTTCTTTGCTCTCAGGAGTATAGTAATGTATCCATGTTTCATCCACAATGACGAAACGACGCTTAAAGTCCTGCGGATTCTTCCTGAACAGCTGCAAACCATCCTTGCAACACTTCACACGATTCCGTTTTTGGTCAAGCGTGAGCAATCGCGGAACCCATCTTGCGGATAGCTTTCTCATGTCCAAATGTTTATGCAAAGTATTATGTACCCGTTCATTCGAGATGCCCACAGCACTAGCAATCTCACGCACCTTAACTCCTTTGTCATCCATCACCATATCATGGATTTCATCAATGATTTCTGGAGTCGTAACCTCCACAGGGCGTCCAGAACGTTCAGCATCACTTGTGCCCATATGGCCACTCCGAAAATTTTGAAACCACTTACAAATTGTTCTAATCGAAGGTGCAGAGTCACCGTAACGTTTATCAAGCTTCTCTTTAGTCTCCTGAGGCGTTTTGCCTTTCATAAATTAATGTTTAATCACCACACGAAGCTCGTTTTCGTCCATTTTTTGACAATCGCTCGATTTCCTTGATTCAAACGAATGCTACACACAAAGAAATGGACCAGTATGGCTGAAACTTGGTGTGCGTTCTTTCCAAAGATGCTTCTAACTAAACATGACCTCGATATGCGCCGGTGGTGGCATCTCTCGGACTTTGCACGGACGTTTCAAACGCTCCTCGTACAGTGTAACAAATGCACTGACCGGTGAGTGTTCAGTGTTCAAAGATTTGGATTCCACTACGCCCATGCAACTTTATGCCACCCCACACCGTAACACCTAGACCACAAAAAGTATCATGTTCGACAATTCTGGGCGTCCCATTATATGATGAGAGACAGGAACACGTAATGCACCCAGTAACCCAGTAGCATTGTCGAACATGATCGTTTTGGTGCTCCAGCTTTTATGGTGAGGGAGCATAATGTTGTGTGGGCGTACTCACCTCAAAAGCTTTGAACACATTACACTCACCGGTCGACGGTGCGACACTGTACTCCTTGCCCAGGTGCGTCTTTTCTGAGGGGGGGGAATCGGCACTGGCGTCATTTTTATGGATAACAATGCGCGAAAGCATCGCACAGCGCAAGTGGAAGGGATCTTAGAACGAGAGGATATTCGATGAATGGACTAGCGTGCCCCTTACTTCGACTTAAATCCCATCGAACAAGGGTAGGATGGAGGAATGGATAGCCGTACCACAAGAACTCCTTAGCAACCTTGGGACTAGAATGAAAGCGCATTGCAGAGCATACACTACCGTCCGTGGAAATCACATATCATGTTCCGCCTGTTCTAATGTTTAGGGGATCATCATGAATCAAGGTGACTCGAGTTTAATTATTGTTGTTGAATAAAAATTTCATCTCTATCCGTCTCACTGCCTATTTCTGTCAATTACCTTCTGTATTACACTGCACAGTGCGTTCTATGTATAATCCAAGTTTCCTCAAATTATGTTAATTGGCAGTGACACATCATGTGAATGTTACTTTCGTCGTTTAGTTTTGCACACCGGTGTATTATGGCATGTAGCAGCATATATGCTACATCAGGACTGAAATGCGGTGTTTATCCCAGTAATAAAATGTTTTCAGGAGTTGTTTTCAACCGGCCGGTGTGGCCGAGCGGTTCTAAGCACTTCAGTCCGGAACCGTGCGACCGCTCCGGTCGCAGGTTCGAATCCAGCCTCGGGCATGGATGCGTGTGATGCCCTTAGGTTAGTTAGGTTTAAGTAGTTTTAAGTTCTAGGGGACTGATGACCTCAGAAGTTGGGTCCCATAAGGCTCAGAGCCATTTGAACCATTTGAACAAAATGTTATTAAATTATTATATCTGAAAATAAAGTCAGAAATTTTATTCATAACTCTGATTGTTTTATATAATTACATAAAACAGTTTATTTTCTTCTGTGAAACAGAAATAGAAATGTGAAACACTTACAGCCAGGCAGTCCACGTCTGAAACGACTTTTCTGGGTTTTGTACACCACCTCAGGTAGACACATGGCATGAAACGTCCTCCATCTTGGGAAAGACACAGACTTTGGTGTTCTGGGGCGTCTCCTCGTTGGCACTGCGTCATCTTCGTAATCACATTCTTCTTCTTCTTCTTCTTCAGTCCCTTCTTTCTCTCATATTCTCTATTGTGAAAGTGAAAGTATAGGTCGTCGAGAGTGTAGACCTAGTATTACATGGAAAAGAATGTATCGCCGTTATTTTGAGAAAATAACTAAACACTTATTCTATAGCGTAAGGTATTTTAGCATATTAAAGTATATTCGAAATACATTCTAATTCAAAATACTAAAAAAAGGATAAATTACCTTAATTTATAGAATCCATGCTAACATAGTGATAAACAACTTTCTTCAATCAGACGCCGAAACCGACTGGTAGCTTGCAGACATGAAAACAAATGATGCACCGAAGTGTAGAGTACACCCTACAATATGGCCCTGAAAGTATATTTAATTGCCTGAGCTACCCTATTTGATCAAAAGTATCCGGACACCTGACTGAAAATGACTTAAAAGTTCTGGCGCCCTCCATCGGTAATGCTGGAATTCAGTGCGGTGTTGGCCCACCATTAGCCTTGATAACAGCTTCCCCTCTCTCAGGCATACGCTCAACCAGGTGATGAAAGGTTTCTTGGGGAACGGCAGCCCGATCTTCACGGAGTGCTGCACTGAGGAGAGGTATCGATGTAAGCCGGTGAGGGCTCGCACGAAGTCGCCGTTCCAAAACACCCCAAAAGTGTTCTATAGGATTTAGGTCAGGACTCTGTGAAGACCAATCCATTTTCAGGGATGTTATTGTCGTGAAACCACTCCGCCGCAGGCCGTGCATTATGAACAAGCGCTCGATCGTGCTGAAAGATGCAATCGCCATCTCCGAATTTCTCTTCAACAGTGGGAAGCAAGAAGGTGCTTAAAACATCAAAGTAGGCCTGTGCCACGCAAAACAACAAAGGGTGCAAGCCCCCTTCATGAAAAACACGACCACATCGTAACACCACCGCTTCCGAATTTTACTGTTGGCACTACACACTCTAACCGATCGGGGTGGCGCAGTGGTTAGTCACTGGACTCGCATTCGGGGGGACGACGGTTCAATCCCGCGTCCGGCCATCCTGATTTAGGTTTTCCGTGATTTCCCTAAATCACTCCAGGCAAATGCCGGGATGGTTCCTCTGAAAGGGCACGGCCGACTTCCTTCCCAATCCTTCCCTTATCTGATGAGACCGATGACCACGCTGTCTGGTCTCCTTCCCCAAACGAACCAACCAACCACTACAAACTCTGGCAGATGACGTTCACCGGGCATTCGCCGTACCCACACCCTGCCATCGGATCGTCACATTGTGAACCGCGATTCGTCACTCCACACAACGTTTCTCCAATGTTCAATCGTCCAATGTTTACGCTCCTTACATAAAGCGAGGCTTCGTTTGGCATTTACAGGCATGATGTGTGGCTTATGAGCACCCGACGACCATGAAATCCAAGTTTTCTCACCTTCCGCCTAACTGTCATAGTAATTGCAGTGGATCCTGATGCAGTTTGGAATTCCTGTGTGATGGTCTGGATGGATATCTGCCTATTACACAATACGACCCTCTTCAATTGTCGCCGGTCTCTGTCAGTCAACAAACGAAGTCGGCCTGTACGCTCTTTTGCTGTACGTGTCCCTTCACTTTTCCACTTCACTATCACATCGGAAACAGGGGACATAGGGATGTTTGGGAGTGTGGAAATCCCACGTACAGACATATGATACAAGTGACACCCAATCACCTGATCACGTTCGAAGTCCGTGAATTCCGCGGAGCGCCCCGTTCTACTCTCTCACGATGTCTAATGACTACTGAGGTCGCTGATATGGAGTACCTGGCAATAGGTGGCAGCACAATGGACCTAATATGAAAAAGGTATGTTTTTGGGGGTTTCCGGGTACTTTTGATCACGTAGTGTACAAGAAAATTAAAACTGACTAAAATTTTTCCAGAGGAGGAAGTCTTCATAAGATCTAAGCAAAATTTTGTCTCCAATCACAGATCGAACACCGAACCTTTCGATTACTCGTATGCCGGCTGTTGTGGCGGAGCGGTTCTAGGCATTTCAGTTTGGAACCGCGCGACCACTACGGTCGCAGGTTCGAATCCTGCCTCGGGCATGGATGTGTGTGATGTCCTTAGGTTAGTTAGGTTTAAGTAGTTCTAAGTTCTAGGAGACTGATGACCTCAGATGTTAAGTCCCATAGTGCTCAGAGCCATTTGAACCATTTGATTACTCGTGTGACACCAAAGCTTATGAACTATTAAGCCATCACGGAGCGATAAAACTGAGTAAGCGATAAAAAAACAAAAAGACTGATGTATGATTTCTGATCCATAGAATGTATGTATTGATTCAGTGTACTAGTGAGTTGCCACAGAAGAGTCGTATTGGTGGACAGCCACTTCATTTGCAACAGAAAGCAGGCAGTAGTGTTAGCAGTGCAGTTTCAGTTAAGTCGCAGTGGCAGGAGACCCTATGATCTTACGACACGCCATGTGTAATATCTCACTGCGTTCCATTTCAGTGTTGCTGTGGTTGCGATGAAATTTCTAGCGGTTGAAAAGCAGGCTGGACAGTAGACTGCATATCGCTGTTTTATACAGTTAACAGTACAACAAGAATTAGTACAGACACGAAGCTGCGTCATGACGCCAGCTGGTTTGATGAAGTTGCCCCTTTCAGATGCTAATGAATTCGCTCAACAGACCCAGAGGCACATTTCCACTTTGTGGCATTACTCTGTGTTAATCGGTTCACCCGCCTCTAACGACCTCGCTGTCGACGCCACGTTAAGCCGTGATCAAAGAAAAATAGCCGCTTCAACAATTTGAATTGTTCTAAAACTCCCTTTGTAGAGTGTCGGGACAGATTGCTTGTGTGAAAGAAGAGCAGGTCTAAAGCAGTGCATTAATATTCAGGAACTCTATACTCGGTATGAGACACACGATCTGCTGCCTTCTGTTTCACGAATATCGTGCTTGTCGTTTCGTGATAATTGCCACTGTTCAGGACAAGGCAGACAGCTGCTATTTGGTGGCATAATTACAAGTTGAGATTCACAGGGTTTTCCAAAGTCTGTAGAGTCAAATTTAAAGTCGTGCATTTTAGTTGCTGTATACATTCATAACTGGCATTGGAATAGAATAAAATAGCTAACATTCTGACTCTTTTGTAAACAATAACAGAGCCTCAAGATATCTTAAGAGATGTAACAATGTATTAAATTGAAATCGTACCTTTCTGAAGCTCAAGGATATAACGTCGCAACAAAAGAAACTGTATAAATATTATAGCTTCAGCCTAATAATGTTGATTTTCAGAGAATAAAATAGAAAAACCTTTGTAACTTAAAATCTCTTCTTAACACCTCCGCATCTCACGTAATTCAGAACCCAGATAATCATGACATTATCTGCCATTAAAAGTGCAGAGGGTATAATAACTTCATCACGAAAATAAATACAAATGTTCTTCTTCCAGCTACTGGGCGCGTTATGTCTATTCCTTTAAAGTGTAAATGAACCAACGATTCCTGGAACGGAAAAATGCAATCTCGATTTGGTTATGTGAACATATTATTATCCGAATCAATCTTATTCTTAGCTCCATTGTTAATAAATCTATATTCCTTACACAATGTTTTTACTTTAGGCGTAATACGAAGCAGTTTTAGTATAAAACCATTTGTTGGAGAGTTGCAATGCGTCTGATAATGACTTCTGACCTTCTAGAAGTCCGTTACTCTGCCATTTCATAACACGCAGTGGTCTTCCGCCGTATTCGGCTTTGAGAACACAAGAACAAGATGTTCCGGCGGAGGCTCCATAAATTATTTCCATTTGTATCCTGCGGCGTAAACAGAGCCAGATGGGTCTCATATAACCCAGTGTTTCCCTCCGCCTCGGAGGATATCTCGGGACGAAATGAAACATGTAACCACATGAGTGTTTCATAGCTCCCAGACCACTGGAAACAGTTCCAATCCACTCTTGTTAAAATCACGAGGGATCAGTAAGACATACAATATATTTGTGATTCGTAGACGCATTTCTGGTTAGAGAAAACTGCGCGTGAAGTTCGCAGAAAGACGTCTGTTTCTCTTTTCACGTTATTTCTCTACGTGAAGAGAAAGTAAATATTCTGGGGGTGATGATAAATATAATATTTATCAACTAATGAAGAAGCCCCATTCTTCACAAATCAATTTATGTTGTGTAATTAGTTTAATAGTTTTTACAGCAGTAAATAGTTTTCTTGTTGGAGTAATTAAGCTTCAGATAAACTGCCAATGATAGATTAACTGTTTGCATCTTTTACCAAATGTTCAAATGTGTGTGAAATCTTATGGGACTTAACTGCTACACACTACTTAACCTAAATTATCCTAAGGACAAGCACACACAGCCATGCCCGAGGGAGGACTCGAACGTCAGCCGGAATCAGCCGCACAGTCCATGACTGCAGCGCCTTAGACCGCTCGGTTAATCCAGCGCGGCCATCTTTTACCCAATGCATTTAACTGCGCTGAACTTATCCTAATACCATTACCTTTCATTTCAGAGAGTGTTTTACGTTAACTACGAAAATACACCGTGGAAATAAAAAATATGGCTGAACAGAAACTAGACATACGTATGTGGCTTTTATTTGAAAAGCTTAAAAACTGTCACAATACGAACGTGAGTGCTGATTACTAGCTAACAGTTATTTTGACCGTGATGTATCGAAAACGTTGCTAATGAAATACCCCGTACTGATGCAAGATTTTTTTTTTTTGTGCTTCTGCTGAATTTACTCTTCCTGTTTCCTAGCGTATGGGATCCCTGGAGATTGCTGATAATTATGAGATGAGTCGGCTACGATCAAACTAAATAACGGATGGGTCAGGAGAGGGAACTATCGACATTAACACCTGTGCTCTACCTTGTGAAGTCTCCAAGATTCAGCAGTTGTTTAACCCGAGTCAGTTAATCGGAATGAGGGGCAGACATACTACAACATTATTATCTATCGATACAGCTGACAATGATAAAACACTTTAATTAATATGTCCAGATAGGGAGTATATCACAGATATATCACAACATTATTATCTATCGATATAGCTGATAATGACAAAACACTTTATCACCAAGTCCAGCTAGGGAATCGAAGCCTCCTGTCTACTATCACGAGTACACCGTCGGGGAAACAGGTACCAAATCTACGGCACACCCCTCTCTTCCAACTTCTCTCTTTCATTTCTCTGCAAGCCACCAGTTGTCAGCCACCATATCAATTATTGCAGATCTCTCCGGAATTTATAATTAAGCAGTTAAAACGCCCAAATGAAGAAACTGCTCACAGTCCCACATATAAAACACATCCAAACAGATAGAACTGTGTATGTAGACACAACTTCTTCCCTTGTATCACCTTGGCCTGTTATTCATACCTTCGTCCTTCCAAACCAGACCAATAATTTTTTTAAAACCCAAATCCCTAATCCTAGAATTCAAGTAATACGTCCCAAACATCAAAATAAAGCTATTAATATCCAGGAAAGATTGTCCGAATCTAAATCCTAAAGGCCAAATTTCATCCTGACGTTGACCAGATCCATAGATTCTGTCGAATTACCTCGGTGCCAACGCCACGTTACCTCTTCTCACCACCCTCTCGCAGGCCAAAGAACACAAACCTACAAACTAGCCACCATCTTCCCACCCTCATCTCTGTAATCAAGCAAGTCGAATCCCAGATGACAATGGAGGAAATGGAATCAGAGCTACACTCACATCTTCATACAGAAATCCGGGAAGCCCTCTGCATCAACAATAATTCATTCACCACTTTCCTCATCTGTATATTCACTGAATCCTTCTCCAAGTCGAAAGTTCGAAATCCATCCCCAGTCCCACTGCTGCCAACATTACCTCCATCACAACGATGATCACCCCAGTGTCAACTGGGAAAAACCCCTAACCTCTTCTCACTGTATAATCCCCAAGTCCTAAAACAATATCCCAGCATCGTATCCTATCCCAACTGCAACGATTCCTATCTCACCTGTTTGATCAAATGTAAAGTTGGGCCACCACATACACGCTTGTGCTACCACGGTATACATATAATCTAATTTGCCTCAACAGTTCCATCCAGCCACGTCCCACTATTCGAAACTTATGAAATTCCTGAACATTATACTCCGAAATATCCATCTCCAACAAGTCTCCCTTGGAGCCCACTCCATATTCCACCTAAACACTTAAATCACCTACGCCCATAACCACGTACACTTCGTCTTAACCAATTCGACACCATAGTATACACCCCTCCCTTTTGTCCACATGAATGCAATACGCAGTGTGTTCCACAATATTCATTTCGTCCAAACAAACAAACCCCTATTTAAGCATAAATTCGTCATAAATGAGCTTTCCTTCAACCATACGCTACCATCTGAACCTTGTGCTATATCCTACAGTGTAGAGATAACGAGCTTCCCATATCCTAATGTGGGGCAGCAATTGGTCATGTATGGCATTAGAGTCTCCTTTGGAAACTACATACTTAAACACTATCAATTACTGCTGTCCATCTTTTTACATCATAAAATGCGCCCCCAAACTATATCTTGTTCCCATTCCTGTTCTCCTCTACACTGCTGATAAGCCTCAGTTACCTCATCTCTTCCAGAAGCCGACCGCAGCTCGTTGTCTCGCGGTCGCGTTCTCGCATCCCGAGCACGGGGTCCCGGGTTCGATTCCCTACGGGGTCAGGGATTTTCACCTGCCTCGAGATAACTGGGTGTTTGTGTTGTCTTCATCGTTTCATCATCATTCATGAAAGTGGTGAGACTGTACTAAGCAAACGTTTGGAATTTGTACGGGTGCTGATTACCGCGCAGTTAAGCGCACCACAAACCAAACAACATCATCAACATTTTCCAGTAGCCGAGGACACTGCTTTCCTGGCTCTTTCTCCTACCTTCCAGATATCGCTCTAGCTCCATCTCAACCATTTCATATCCTGGTACATCCAGTGGATCTTCAAGATCAATACCTTGTAAACCTAAGGAATAACTGTACTGACAAGAGGGAGATTGAGTTAATAATTAAATCACTAAAGACCAAGAACTCTCATGGATATGACGGGGTATCTAGCAGAATACTGAAGTATTGTTCTATATATGTTAGCCCAGTTCTCAGCTATATCTGTAACTTTTCCTTTAGGAGTGGTCGGTTTCCTGACCGATTAAAGTACTCGGTAGTGAAGCCACTTTATAAAAAGGGAGACATTGATAATGTTGACAATTTTAGACCTATTTCTATGCCATCGGTGTTTGCTATAGTTATCGAGAAGGTTGTATATACAAGGTTACTGGAGCATTTAAATTCACATAATTTGCTGTCAAATGTTCAGTTTGGTTTTAGAAATGGTTTAACAACTGAAAATGCTATATTCTCTTTTCTCTGTGAGGTATTGGACGGATTAAATAGAAGGTTCCGAACGCTAGGTGTTTTCTTTGATTTAACGAAGGCTTTTGACTGTGTTGACCACAAAATATTACTGCAGAAGTTGGACCATTATGGAGTAAGGGGAGTAGTTTACAATTGGTTTGCCTCTTACTTTAAGAACAGAAAGCAGAAGGTAATTCTCCGCAATATTGAGAGTGGTAGTAATGTTCAGTCCCAATGGGGTACTGTTAAGTGGGGCGTTCCCCAAGGGTCGGTGCTGGGGCCACTGCTGTTTCTTATTTATATAAATGATATGCCTTCTAGTATTACAGGTGATTCAAAAATATTTCTGTTTGCTGATGACACCAGCTTGATAGTGAAGGATCTTGTGTGTAATATTGAAACAGTAACAAATAATGTTGTTCATGAAATAAGTTCGTGGCTTGTGGAAAATAATTTGATGCTAAATCGCAGTAAGACTCAGTTTTTACAGTTTCTAACTCACAATTCAACAAGAACCGATATTTTAATCAGACAGAATAGGCATATTATAAGCGAGACGGAGCAGTTCAAGTTCCTAGGCGTTCGGATAGATAATAAGCTGTTGTGGAAAGCCCATGTCCAGGATCTTGTTCAGAAGCTAAATGCTGCTTTATTTACCATTAGAACAGTATCTGAAATAAGTGACACTTCAACACTAAAAGTAGTCTACTTCGCATATTTTCATACGCCTATGTCGTATGGTATTATTTTTTGGGGTAATTCTTCTGATTCAAAAAGGGTATTTTTGGCTCAAAAACGGGCTGTTCGAGCTATATGTGGTGTAAGTTCGAGAACCTCTTGTCGACCCCTATTCAATAGTCTGGGAATTCTGACATTGTCCTCACAGTATATATTTTCTTTAATGTCGTTTGTTGTTAGCAATATTAGCCTATTCCCAAGAGTTAACAGCTCTCACTCAGTTAATACTAGGCAGAAATCAAATCTGCATGTAGAATGCACTTCCTTGACTCTTGTGCAGAAAGGAGTGCAGTATTCTGCTGCATCCATTTTCAATAAGCTACCACAAGAACTCAAAAATCTTAGCAGTAGCCCAAACTCTTTTAAGTCTAAACTGAAGAGTTTCCTCATGGCTCACTCCTTCTATTCTGTCGAGGAGCTCCTGGAAGAGCTAAAAAATTAAGAAAATTCCAGTGTTACATTGTTGATTTCTTCATTTAAACTTACGACTTGTCACCTGAATATGTTTTTTTTATATTTCATTTTATCTGTTTCTAATATCGTGTTATAATTTCATGTATTTACTCGTTCCATGACCATGGAGACTTCTCCTTAATTTGGTCCCACGGGACAATAAATAAATAAATAAAAATAAAAAAAGAACCACACGGATCTTTTGTTTTCACGAGTTTTACATAACCACTCACAACCTTCCTATCCAGCTAACTAACAAACTAAAATACCTCAAACAAATAAGAAAAGAGAAGGAGTATTACCGTTTAACGTCTCATTGACTGCGAAGTCATTATGCCCGGAGCAGGGGAGGACGGGGAAGATGACTGGCCGTGTCCTTTTCAAATGAACCATGCTGGCGTTTACCTTAAGCGATTGAGAAAAACCACAGTAAATCTAAATCTGGATGATCGGAGGATTATTTAAACAGTCGCTCTCTCGAACGCTAGACCAGTATCTCACCTTTGTGCTAAACCACTCGATAGCATGAGAAGAATAAGGGGCATGGGAATCATGGATATCTTTTCATGTCACGGCAATTCAGTACACGGGTTGTGTGGCACGGAAATACGAGCACAGTCGTTTCTTTCTCATTATAAGACACTGAGGAACTTGTTGATCTTAAATCTTAACATGATATCGTAGTCTTTGTATGTCCATCTTTTCATAGGATCGCCTGTTCGCTACAGGATGTTAAATTAACACCTTTCAGCCGTCTAATTTCTAAACTGTTATTTTACTTGGCTACCAGTCTCGGCAATATACTACTCGATCGCCAGGGCCCTGACAGACGTGTAGGAAGATCCCAACCTCAATTCCGGTCAAAGTAGGGGCCAGCATTCAATTACTATCTGTAGATTTATGCTTGATACAGCGATCACTTCAACCATCATGATGGTCCTGAAGATGACGCAATAAATCACCAAAACTGGTAGCTCAGTAAAATAACAGTTTGGCATCTAGACAGCTGAAAGGTGTTTGATTTGACATCCTGATATCGTAGTCATTGGCACACTGGACTCGAACTCTGGAGGGTGGCGGTAGAAATCCCAGTCTGGCCATCCAGATTTAGGTTTTTCATGGTCTTCCTAAATGCCGGGATCGATCTTTTCAAAAACACGCAGAAGCTTTTTCTTCCCTACCGTAACGTGACTGTGCTCCGTTCCTTATAACATTGTCGTCGACGGTACGTTAAACCCTCATCTTACTCCTTCTTTCATCTCGGCCTTAATTAGTTTCCAGCTCCGAGGCTCGTTTGTGAAGGTAATGCGTGAGGGGGATTCCACGATCATTTACGTACAAGCCTTTACAGAACCATCTAAACGTACAGATCCCAAACAGTAGTCTGACGTCTGGATACAACCCCGGCTTTTGTTCCTCCTATTGTGCCGCGGTAAATTCGACCGTCGTAGCGGCCGCTCCGATAACATTTGATCTCGTCTGATGTCCCATTTGCGGCGAGAGCAATGTGAACGGGACGTTGAACCGTAGAGGCAGCGCCATTCAACGTGTGGCACTTCACGGATGAGACGCTGAGCCTGTCCGGAGGCGTACGCAGCTGCAGCACTCCCACTAATCGGCCGACAGCCCGGCCGGGCCCGGACACAGCCCGCTGTCAGCTCGCCATGGAAATGAGCCCCGCCGGCCGAGCGACTACGTGTCAAACCTCCCCGCTGCAGCCAAGCTACAAGGCGACATAATTTCCGGATTAAATTAAATTGATTTACATTTTCCTTGCTGTACAGATGCCACGCATCCACGTGCAAGTGTCTTTTCCCGCAGATCCGACAGATTGGGTGTTTCTAATCTTCCATTAAGTGAGGGACTCGATGTTTGTGCTGATACTGTCTTAAGCTTCCTATAATACGTTCTGGAATTGCGGAGTGATAGGAGAAACTTACGTGATGCACGCGTAAGATATTTAATGGCATCGGAGAGGCTACTTTTGCAGCTGATAATTTCATGAAGGTTAAAAGCCGTGCTGCAAATCCTCAATGGTCGAAATACACGCAGTTTCTTGGTTCCATTGCGCGATGTGGGCTACGCAAAAAAAATTCTGCACAGTTTGCGGAATAATACTAAGAACCTTGAAAGTAAAAATTCGCAAATACTGCTTTGCCTGCCAGAAGATACGGTGCACAGTCATACACAGAGGCAGGCCTGCAGAGAGACGCAACATAGTTATGGTGAAGTGCAGATGTATATGGTCACACGCTCCAGAGGACGCACAAAGCACGGAGTTCGAGTATAATGACTTTTCTGGAGACTAGAAATCTACTCTGTAGGAATCAGCATGGGTTTCGAAAAAGACGGTCATGTGAAACCCAGCTCGCGCTATTCGTCCACGAGACTCAGAGGGCCATAGACACGGGTTCACAGGTAGATGCCGTGTTTCTTGACTTCCGCAAGGCGTTCGATACAGTTCCCCACAGTCGTTTGATGAACAAAGTAAGAGCATATGGACTATCAGACCAATTGTGTGATTGGACTGAGGAGTTCCTAGATAACAGGACGCAGCATGTCATTCACAATGGAGAGAAGTTCTCCGAAGTAAGAGTGATTTCAGGTGTGCCGCAGGGGAGTGTCATAGGTCCGTTGCTATTCACAATATACATAAATGACCTGGTGAATGACATCGGAAGTTCACTGAGGCTTTTTGCAGATGATGCTGTGGTGTATCGAGAGGTTGTAACAATGGAAAATTGTACTGAAATGTAGGATCTGCAGCGAATTGACGCATGGTGCAGGGAATGGCAATTGAATCTCAATGTAGACAAGTGTAATGTGCTGCGAATACACAGAAAGATAGATCCTTTATCATTTAGCTACAAAATAGCAGGTCAGCAACTGGAAGCAGTTAATACCATAAATTATCTGGGAGTACACATTAGAAGTGATTTAAAATGGAATGATCATATAATGTTGATCGTCGGTAAAGCAGATGCCAGACTGAGATTTATTGGAAGAATCCTAAGGAAATGCAATCCGAAAACAAAGCAAGTAGGTTACAGTACGCTTGTTCGCCCACTGCTTGAATACTGCTCAGCAGTGTGGGATCCGTACCAGATAGGGTTGATAGAAGATATAGAGAAGATCCAACGGAGAGCAGCACGCTTCGTTACAGGATCATTTAGTAACCGCGAAAGCGTTACGGAGATGATAGATGAACTCCAGTGGAAGACTCTGCAGGAGAGACGCTCAGTAGCTCGGTACGGGCTTTTGTCAAAGTTTCGAGAACATACCTTCACCGAAGAGTCAATCAGTATATTGCTCCCTCCTACGTATATCTCGCGAAGAGACCATGAGGATAAAATCAGAGAGATTAGAGCCCACACAGAGGCATACCGACAATCCTTCTTTCCAAGAACAATACGAGACTGGAATAGAAGAGAGAACCGATAGAGGTACTGAAGGTACCCTCCGCCACACACCGTCAGGTGGCTTGCGGAGTATGGATGTAGATGTAGATAGATGTAGACTATTTCATTCTTCTGCCTAACGTCTCACAAACACTTCCCAAGCGAACATCCATTTTCCAAACGCGGAAATAAGCAGACACACGGCTATGTGTGCATCAACAGTTAGTTCGACAGTATCAACACCGTGCCCGAAGACGGCATCAGGACTTACCTGTCGTCGTCATCCAGAAAGTAGTTTGCCTAACCCTATCTAGCCCTGTGACGAGATTGTATAGTTGATATTTGAAAGCAAACCACCTCAAAACAGCAACTACTTTCGGTGGTAAAGAGTTCTTGTCACATACAAGGAGCGTTCAATAAATTATGCAAGTCGGCCGCTTTTGGTTGAGACATTGCGAAACTTATTGTGGGACATCGTGTAATATTACCGTTTCAGACATTATAGTGACACAAAGTTCTCCTATATGTAGCCTTCAAAATGGCACCTGTAACGGAAATGCGTTCCAAACCAGAGAGCTGTCTTTGACTTTTTTTCAGAAAACCAGAGCATCGCAGATATTCGTAGGCGTTTGCAGCATGTCTACGGAGACCTGGCAGTGAACAAAAGCACGATGAATCGTTGCGCAAACCTGTTTGATATACACTCCTGGAAATGGAAAAAAGAACACATTGACACCGGTGTGTCAGACCCACCATACTTGCTCCGGACACTGCGAGAGGGCTGTACAAGCAATGATCACACGCACGGCACAGCGGACACACCAGGAACCGCGGTGTTGGCCGTCGAATGGCGCTAGCTAAATGCGCAGCATTTGTGCACCGCCGCCGTCAGTGTCAGCCAGTTTGCCGTGACATACGGAGCTCCATCGCAGTCTTTAACACTGGTAGCATGCCGCGACAGCGTGGACGTGAACCGTATGTGCAGTTGACGGACTTTGAGCGAGGGCGTATAGTGGGCATGCGGGAGGCCGGGTGGACGTACCGCCGAATTGCTCAACACGTGGGGCGTGAGGTCTCCACAGTACATCGATGTTGTCGCCAGTGGTCGGCGGAAGGTGCACGTGCCCGTCGACCTGGGACCGGACCGCAGCGACGCACGGATGCACGCCAAGACCGTAGGATCCTACGCAGTGCCGTAGGGGACCGCACCGCCACTTCCCAGCAAATTAGGGACACTGTTGCTCCTGGAGTATCGGCGAGGACCATTCGCAACCGTCTCCATGAAGCTGGGCTACGGTCCCGCACACCGTTAGGCCGTCTTCCGCTCACGCCCCAACATCGTGCAGCCCGCCTCCAGTGGTGTCGCGACAGGCGTGAATGGAGGGACGAATGGAGACGTGTCGTCTTCAGCGATGAGAGTCGCTTCTGCCTTGGTGCCAATGATGGTCGTATGCGTGTTTGGCGCCGTGCAGGTGAGCGCCACAATCAGGACTGCATACGACCGAGGCACACAGGGCCAACACCCGGCATCATGGTGTGGGGAGCGATCTCCTACACTGGCCGTACACCACTGGTGATCGTCGAGGGGACACTGAATAGTGCACGGTACATCCAAACCGTCATCGAACCCATCGTTCTACCATTCCTAGACCGGCAAGGGAACTTGCTGTTCCAACAGGACAATGCACGTCCGCATGTATCCCGTGCCACCCAACGTGCTCTAGAAGGTGTAGGTCAACTACCCTGGCCAGCAAGATCTCCGGATCTGTCCCCCATTGAGCATGTTTGGGACTGGATGAAGCGTCGTCTCACGCGGTCTGCACGTCCAGCACGAACGCTGGTCCCACTGAGGCGCCCGGTGGAAATGGCATGGCAAGCCGTTCCACAGGACTACATCCAGCATCTCTACGATCGTCTCCATGGGAGAATAGCAGCCTGCATTGCTGCGAAAGGTGGATATACACTGTACTAGTGCCGACATTGTGCATGCTCTGTTGCCTGTGTCTATGTGCCTGTGGTTCTGTCAGTGTGATCATGTGATGTATCTGACCCCAGGAATGTGTCAATAAAGTTTCCCCTTCCTGGGACAATGAATTCACGGTGTTCTTATTTCAATTTCCAGGAGTGTATATACAGCCCTAATCTCGCACGCTCCGGCTTCCATGTGTTTGGCCCAATGAGGTATGCACTCCGCGGGAAGCAGTATGTAGATGATGGGAAGGTTATTGGAGTAGCAAGACGTTGCCTCCGACATCGACTAGTAGGATGGTACCATGTGGGAATACAGACTTCCCAGTAAGGTGGCGTAAATCCGTCGCATTTAACGGAGATTATGTCTAAAAATAGGGTTTTGTAACTGAAAGAGTGCGGAATAATATGGTGTACTTGAATGCTGAATAAAACCAACCTGCTTTCAGAAAAGCATATGTTGGATTATTTACTGAACGCCCCACATATTATGTTGAGGCCAAGTTTATTTGGTGAACACAACAAGTACAACTTAAGTTATGTTTAAGTGTGGCAGTACAAATACTACATCATGGTTGTGAAAAATGAACTGTTCGATACGAGAACCTTTTAGGCTCCAGGAAAGAGATTTATAAGGAAAGTCAAAAGATGTAGTCTCGTGGACACCCAAGCACCAAAATGAGGTACGAGATTATTATGCCGGACCAGATTTCAGCAACTTAGTCGCTTCGTCTACGACACGTAGATAAGAAAACTTCCTGAAGTAATAACGACTAATTGACGTAATAGTAAATGCGAAGTAGTTAGATCAAGTTAGTGATTAAGAGACTCGCCAAACCGGAAACGTAATCTTGAATAAAATGTGGTTACGATGATTTCAGGTGAATGCCAGTATTGTTCCTGCAGTGAAACCACGCTGTCCAACAGTTCTCCGTCTGCAATGACCCCTAGTTCTCCTTCCTATGAGTTTTTTTGCGGCTAATCAACACATTACTGTAGGCATACTGGGCTCGCTACGGATCTGCATTCAAGAGATTTTGTGTATTCGACTTTGAAACGGCTAAAGGTTAAGACGTTAGTGTAACAGAAGACGATGCTGTAGATTCGAAGCAGATTCCCTATTGTTATCATAGAATTCCCACTAGAGGGAAACTGAAAAAGGCCACGAAGGTCCAAAGGTCCAGCTTCTATAAAAAGAAACATCAGCTTCATGCCTCAGACCTTACATATAAAGAATAATGTGGCGTGCTGTTCATCTGTAACATCTAAATTTCAATGCGGCTGTACTCTACCAGTCGGAACAGGTCACGTAGGCTTAATCCATGTATTCGGTGGTACTAAACCAAGCTTAGATGCGTTTGTCAGACATAACACGTGTTGCCTCATTATGTTTCTCGCCTCTCATTCTGAAGTAATTCAGAAAAATGTTATATGCCGACTCTTGTGTAAAGTAACAATTTAATTCACAGTGCAGGCTCACAAATCTGTCGTAGCAGATAACACTTTTACGATAGCCATCTCTCTAAAAATTTCTGAGTCTGCTCCGTAACTACTTACCGGTATTTCATAAATTCACATTAGGAGATAATGTTTTTAAATAACTGTAAGTTTCACTGTTACCTCCCATAAGTAAAGGAAGTAGTGTACGTATCTGTCCAAAGATGCAAGACTTGTTTTTAAAGCAGAAAGTAAATTAGTTTAATGGGTGCAAAGTCAGAGTAACACCACGCTCACGATCACTGTTCAGTCTTATCGACACTACATATTCCAACAAAAACTGCTTAAACTTTCTGATTGCGAAGAATTATCAAAGACAAGGTAGCCATTTTTCTCCACAAGTGAGATCTTCACTAACACGCAGCTGTTGACAATTATAGACCTATTTCTATGCCATCGGTTTTGCTAAAGTTATCGAGAAGGTTGTATATACGAGGTTACTGGAGCATTTAAATTCACATAATTTGCTGTCAAATGTACAGTTTGGTTTTAGAAATGGTTTAACAACTGAAAATGCTATATTCTCTTTTCTCTGTGAGGTTTTGGACGGATTAAATAAAAGGTTGCGAACGCTAAGTGTTTTCTTTGATTTAACAAAGGCTTTTGACTATGTTGACCACAAAATATTACTGCAGAAGTTGGACCATTATGGAGTAAGGGGAGTAGCTTACAATTGGTTCGCCTCTTGCTTTAAGAACAGAAAGCACAAGGTAATTCTCCGCAATATTGAGAGTGGTAGTGATGTTCAGTCCCAATGGGGCACTGTTAAGTGGGGCGTTCCCCAAGGGTCGGCGCTGGGGCCACTGCTGTTTCTTATTTATATAAATGATATGCCTTCTAGTATTACAGGTGATTCAAAAATACTTCTGTTTGCTGATGACACCGGCTTGGTAGTGAGGGATCTTGTGTGTAATGTTGAAACATTATCAAATAATGTAGTTCATGAAATAAGTTCGTGGCTTGTGGAAAATAATTTGATGCTAAATCACAGTAAGACTCAGTTTTTACAGTTTCTAACTCACAATTCAACAAGAACTGATATTTTGATCAGACAGAATGGGCATATTATAAGCGAGACGGAACAGTTCAAGTTCCTAGGCGTTCGGATAGATAGTAAGCTGTTGTGGAAAGCCCATGTTCAGGATCTTGTTCAGAAACTAAATGCTGCTTTATTTACCATTAGAACAGTATCTGAAATAAGTGACACTTCAACACGAAAAGTAGTCTACTTCGCATATTTTCATACGCTTATGTCATATGGTATTATTTTTTGGGGTAATTCTTCTGATTCAAAAAGGGTATTTTTGGCTCAAAAACGGGCTGTTGGAGCTATATGTGGTGTAAGTTCGAGAACCTCTTGTCGACCCCTATGCAATAGTCTGGGAATTCTGATATTGTCCCCACAGTATATATTTTCTTTAATGTCGTTTGTTGTTAGCAATATTAGCTTGTTCTCAAGAGTTGGCAGCTTTCACTCAGTTAATACTAGGCAGAAATCAAATCTGCATGTGGAAAACACTTCCTTGACTCTTGTGCAGAAAGGAGTGTACTATTCTGTTGCATCCATTTTCAATAAGCTACCACAAGAACTCAAAAATCTTAGCAGTAGCCCAAACGCTTTTAAGTCCAAACTGAAGAGTTTCCTCATGGCTCACTCCTTCTATTCTGCCGAGGAGCTCCTGGAAGAGCTGAAAAATTAAGCAAATTCCAATGTTACATTGTTGATTTTCTTTATTTAAACTTACGAATTGTCGCCTGAATACGTTTCTTGTATTTCATTTTATCTGTTTCTACTATCGTGTTATAATTTCACGTATTGACTCGTTCCATGACCATGAAGAGTTATCCTTAATTTGGTCCCACGGAACAATAAATAAATTTAAAAAAGTAAGCAGTTTTCATATTGCCAAAACTGACAATGATTCTCGACGCAGCCAATGAAACATGAAGATTGACTGATGAGATGAATAAGCACTCAACATCACTAATATACTGAAGAGCTAAAGAAACTGGTACACCTGCCTAATGTCATGTAGGGCCCTCTGAGCACTCAGAAGTGCCGCAACATGACGTGGCATAGACTCGACTAATGTCTGAAGTAATGCTGGAGGGAACTGACACCATGAATCCTGCAGGGTTGTCCATAAATCCGTAAGAGCAAGAGGGGGTGGAGACCTCTTCTGAACAGCACGCTGCAGGGCATCCCAAGTAGGCTCAATAATGTTCATGTCTGGGGAGTTTAGTTGCCAGCGTAAGTGTTCAGACTCAGAAGAGTGTTCCTGGAGCCACTCTGTAGCGATTCTAACCTGTGGGGTGTCGCATTGTCCTGCTGGAATTGTTCGTCGGAATGCACAACGGACATGAATGGATGCAGGTGATCAGACAGGATGCTTATGTAGGTGTCACCTGTCTGAGTCCTATCTAGACGTATTAAGGGTCCCATATCACTCCAACTGCATACGCCCCACACCATTACAGAGCCTCAACCGGCTTGAACAGTCCTCTGTTAACATGCAGGGTCCATGGATTCATGAGGTTGTCTGCATACCCGTACACGTCCATCCGCTCGATACTATTTGAAACGAGACTCGTCCGACAAGGCAACGTGTTTCCAGTTATCAACAGTCCAATGTCGGTGTTGATGGGCTGCAGGCGAGGCGTAAAGCTGTGTGTCGTGCAGTCATCAAGGGTACAAGAGTGGATCTTCGGCTCCGAAAGCCCATGTCATGATGTTTCGTTGAATGGTTCACACGCTGACGCTTTTTGATGCCCCAGCATTGAAATCTGCTGCAATTTTCGGAAGTGTTACACTTCTGTCACGTTGAACGATTCTCTGTAGTCGTCGTAGGTCCCATTCTTTCAGGATCTTTTTCCGGCCGCAGCGATGTCGGAGATTTGATATTTTACCGGATCCCTGATATTCACAGTACACTCGTGAAATGGTCGTACGGGAAAATCGCCACTTCATCACTACCTCGGAGATGCTGCGTCCCATAGCTTGCGCGCCGACTACAACATCGCGCTCAGACTCACTTAAATATTGATAACCTGCCATTGTAGCAGCAGTAACCCATCTAACAACTGCGCCAGACACTTGTTGTGTTATATAGGCGTTTGGCGACCGCAGCGCGGTATTCTGCCTGTTTAAAAAAAATGGCTCTGAGCACTATGGGACTTAACTTCTTTGGTCATCAGTCCCCTAGAACTTAGAACTACTTAAACCTAACTAACCTAAGGACATCACACACATCCATTGCCGAGGCAGGATTCGAACCTGCGACCGCAGCGGTCACGGGGTTCCAGACTGTAGCGCTTAGAACCGCATGGCCACTGCGGCCGGCTCTGCCTGTATACATATCTCTGTATTTGAATACGCATGCCTATACTAGTTTCTTTGGCCCTTCAGTGTAAATTGTGTCAGCAGTTTTCTTCACTTGGGAAGTAGAGAGGTGAATTCTTGGATTCAAAGTCCACTTTCAGTGATGGCGTAGTACTGGAAAGCGACGTGATATGAAACGAGCACGTAATGTCAGTTGTAGGACAGGCCAGTGGTCGACGTCAGTTTAGTAGGAGAATTCTGGGAAAAATGTCGCTCATCTGTAAAGAAGATCGCTAATAGAAAACTTCTGCTACCCATTACTGAGTCCTGTTGCAGTGTTTGTGATCCCCACCAGGCAGGATTAAAGGAAGACATCGACGCAGTTCAGAGGCATGCTTCTACACTACTGGCCATTAAAATTGCTACACCACGAAGATGACGTGCTACAGACACGCAATTTAACCGACAAGAAGAAGATGTTGTGATATGCAAATGATTAGCTTTTCAGAGCATTCACACAAGGTTGACGCCGGTGCCGATACCTACAACGTGCTGACATGAGGAAAGTTTACAACCGATTTCTCATACACAAACAGCAGTTGACCGGCGTTGCCTGGTGAAACGTTGTTGTGATGTCCCGTGTAAGGAGGAGGAATGCGTACCATCACGTTACCGATTTTGATAAAGGTCGGATTGTAGCCTATCGCGTTTGCGATTTGTCGTATCGCGACATTGCTGCTCGCGTTGGTCGAGATCCAATAACTGTTAGCAGAATATGGAATCGGTGGGTTCAGGAGGGCAATACGGAACGGCGTGCTGGATCCCAACGGCCTCGTATCACTAGCAGTCGAGATGACAGGCATCTTATCCGCATGGCTGTAACGGATCGTGCAGCCACGACTCGATCCCTGAGTCAACAGATGGGAACGTTTGCAAGACAACAACCATCTGCACGAATAGTTCGACGACGTTTGCAGCGGCATCGACTATCAGCTCGGAGACCATGGCTGCGGTTACCCTTGATGCTTCATCACAGACAGGAGTGCCTGCGTTGGTGTACTCAACGACGAACCTGGGTGCACGAATGGCCAAACGTCATTTTTTTGGATGAATCCAGGTTGTGTTTACAGCATCATGATGGTCGCATCCGTGTTTGGCGACATCGCGGTGAACGGACATTGGAAGCGTGTATTCGTCATCGCCATACTGGCGTATCACCCGCCGTGGTGGTATGGGGTGCCATTGGTTACAAGTGTGGTTAACTCTTGTTCGCATTGACGGCACTTTGAACAGTGGACGTTACATTTCAGATGTGTTACGACCCGTGGCTCTACCCTTCATTCGATCCCTGCGAAACCATATATTTCAGCAGGATAATGCACGACCGCATGTTGCAGGTCCTGTACGGGCCTTTCAGGATACAGAAAATGTTCGACTGCCGCCCTGGCCAGCACATTCTCCAGATCTCTCACCAATTGAAAACGTCTGGTCAATGGTGGCCGAGCAACTGGCTCGCCACAATACGACAGTCACTACTCTTGATGAACAGTGGTATCGTGTTGAAGCTGCATGGGCAGCTGTACCTGTACACGCCATCCAATCTCTGTTTGACTCAATGCCCAGGCGTATCAAGGCCGTTGTTACGGCCAGATGTGGTTGTGCTGGGTACTGATTTGTCAGGATCTGTGCACCCAAACTGCGTGTAAATGTAATCACATGTCAGTTCTAGTATAATATATTTGTCCAATGAATACCCGTTTATCATCTGCATTTCTTCTTGTAGTAGCAATTTTAATGGCCAATAGTGTAGATTAGTTACGGGTAGGCTCGATCAATGCGCGAGTATCACAGAGATGCTTCGTGAACTCAAATGGGATTCCGTGGAGGGAAGACGACGTTCTTCACGCTAACCACATATGAGAAAGTTTAGAGAATACACATTTGCGACAGATTGCAAAACGATTCTGCTGCGACCAATGTACATCTGCCTAAGGACTTGCAATTCAAGTGAGGGTTCGTAAGGAGGCATACAGGCAGCCTTTTCTCCCTCGCAAAATTTGCGAGTGGAACAGGATAGGGAATGATCAGCAGTGGTCCGCCGTCCCCCGTATAGTGAGTTGCGAAGTATGTACGTAGAAGCAGACATGATGTATTGAAGCCACGGAAAACATAAATCTGAAGCTTTGTACGGAAGTTCACAGACTGCTCCTGAATACATATGGGGCAGGTCTGTTAGGCACTAAAGACATCGCTCGATCTGGGTAACACACGCACAGATTGAACAAATCAGTGCCCTGTTCCTTGCAGTCGCGTCGATCTGGTGTCGCGTGCAGAACAAAGCAGGCGACAGCACGTGGCGGGCTACTGCCCGCGGCGCGCCTCCCGCGAGAGAAAACAAACTGGCGCATGGCTCGCGATGGCTCGCAGTCGCTAAATAAACAGACGGCGGTTCTCAACCCACCGCGGACTCACCGCTGACCCCCTTTGACGAGCCACCGCTTCTTTTTTTCCGCGCCAGAGTCATTAATTGCTGCCGGTTTATACTGTCTGGTATCCCGGGCGCGCTCACTGCGTTTACTGGTCGTTCGGCAACGTCTGTATGCGCGTGAGGCCACCGTTTGTGTAAATAGCGGAAGCGTCGCTTCCCACATCTGAGCAAGCGAGTCCCTCGGCGCGGGCTGGCCGCAGGGGACTCCTCAACTCTGCTTCGCTTTCAAAAGTATCTGATTTCGCTGTCATAACGGCCATTTCGATAATGCAGCGTTACCGATTCAAGCGAGGGGGCTTGGAGTTACACCTCCCGTCGGTGCTTCGCTAATTAGAGACGGAGCGGGAGCTTTAATATTTAAAAATACGAAAGAAAACTAAAATATCCGTTATTAAAGAGCTATCCCTGCATTCACAGAAAATTACTTGAAACTGAGACTTCCGGACGGCAGATTGACTACCACTCCTACTGTATACGAATCCAGTGTCACAAGTACTGCAAACCGAGCGGGGTGGCGCAGTGGTTAGACACTGGACTCGCATTCGGGAGGACGACGGTTCAATCCCGCGTCCGGCCATCCTGATTTAGGTTTTCCGTGATTTCCCTAAATCACTCCAGGCAAATGCCGGGATGGTTCCTCTGAAAGGGCACGGCCGACTTCCTTTCCAATCCTTCCCTAATCCGATGAGACCGATGACCACGCTGTCTGGTCTCCTTCCCCAAACCAACCAACCAACCAATCACAAGTACTGCGTCATATCGCGTGTTCCATAGATGAAAGGACGACTGTGAACTGAGGAGACCTGGAAACAACTATCGAACGGGCAGTAAAAGAAATAAACAGGAAATTAAGAATTGCTCGTTGTTCAATTTTCGGAATCATTTTGCCGCCCGTGTGACCGAGCGGTTCTAGGCGCTTCAGTCCGGAACCACGCTGCAGATACGGTCACAGGTTCGAATCCTGCCTCAGGCATGGATGTGTGTGATGTCCTTAGGTTAGTTAGGTTTAGCTAGTTCTAAGTCTAGGGGACTGATAACATCTCAGGTCAAGTCCCATTGTAAGTAGGCTGTTTAGGTTTTTATGTTGGTAACGTCACGTAGCGTTCTGTATGAAAATTACTGGCTGTGCTGTATGCAGTCTGAGGCTGGTTGGCATTGTTGGAATATTCGATAATGTAGTGTTGGGCAGCTGGATGTGAACAGCGCGTAGCGTTGCGCAGTTGGAGTTGAGCAGCCAGCGGTGGTGGATGTGGGGAGAGAGATGGCAGAGTTTTGAGAGCGGATGATCTGGACGGTGTTCATCAGAGAGAGTAAATTTGTAACACTGGATGTCATGAACTGATATATATATATATATGATGACTTTTGAATATTATTAAGGTAAATACATTGTTTGTTCTCTATCAAAATCTTTCATTTGCCAACTATGTCTATCAGTAGTTAGTGCCTTCAGCAGTCAGAATCTTTTATTTAGCTGGCAGTATTGGCGCTCGCTGTATTGCAGTAGTTCGAGTAACTAAGATTGTTGTAAGGTAAGTGATTCATGACACGTATAGGTTATTGTTGGTCAGGGCCTTTCCTTTATAGGGATTTTTGAAAGTCAGATTGCGTTGCGCTAAAAATATTGTTTGTCAGTTTAGTGTTGATCAGAATAAGTAAAGAGAGAAATGTCTGACTACGTTCAGTTTTGCTCAGCTGTTTGCTGATAAGCACTGTAATTAATAAATTTTTCTAAGGGGATGTTTCACCATAGCGCTTAGAGCCAGTTGAACTATTTTTTTCGGAATCATTTTCATATTCAACTGTAAGATTCAACATACTTCAAACAGTAAGTATGTAACCAGCGCCTGTAGTCAGTTCTATAACACACGGCAAACAGAAGTGGAATATAAATTCCTTAACATCCAAAAACTGAGTGCTGGTCATCGGATAATGGAGAAAAGCCTGTGGTGAAAACACGCAGCATCAGCGAGAAGCAGTACGTGGATGATGGGGAGTTTACTGGAGCAGAAAGACGATGGCTCCGGAGTCAACCAGTAGAATGGTGCCATGCTGGCATACAGGCATACAGGAATGTGGCGTAAGGCCGTGGCATTGAACAGAAATTATACTAAAAACAGCGTTTGTAGGCAAAAGAGTGGCGAATAACTATGTGAATTGGAATCCTTAACAAAACCAGCCTGCTTTCGGAAAAAATGTGTTGCATCACGTATTGAACGACCCATCGCACATCCATATGGTAAATTTCCAGACATGGATTCCCTATAAATATTTTATTTACTAAGGCCTTCTACAGCCAGCAGTACTTTGTAATAGGAACTCTGAAACACCTTGAATATGGCCTCATTATTTACAAGTACTGCAACAGTTTTCTCGGTTGGGAATTTTTACGGAATATACACTACTGACCATTAAAATTGCTGCACCACGAAGATGACGTGCTACAGACACGCAATTTAACCGACAGGAAGTACATGCTGTGATATGTAAATGATTAGCTTTTCAGAGCATTCACACAACGTTGGCGCCGGTGGCGACACCCACAACGTGCTGACATGAGGAAAGTTTACAACCGATTTCTCATACACAAACAGCAGTTGACCGGCGTTGCCTGGTGAAACGTTGTTGTGATGCCCCGTGTAAGGAGGAGAAATGCGTACCATCACGTTACCGACTTTGATAAATGTCGGATTGTAGCATATCGCGATTGCGGTTTATCGTATCGCGACATTGCTGCTTTCGTTGGTCGAGATCCAATGACTGTTAGCAGAATATGGGATCGATGGGTTCCGGAGGGTAATATGGAACGCCGTGCTGGATCCTAACGACCTCGTATCACTAGCAGTCGAGATGACAGGCATCTTATCCGCATGGCTGTAACGGATCGTGCAGCCACGTCTAGATCGCTGAGTCAACAGATTTGCAAGACAACAACCATGTGTCTGAACAGTTCGACGACGTTTGCAGCAGCATGGACTATCATCTCGGAGACCACGGCTGCGGTTACCCTTGACGCTGCATCACAGACAGGAGCGCCTGCGATGGTGTACTCGACGACGAACCTGGGTGCACGAATAGCCAAACGTCATTTTTTCGGATGAATTCAGGTTCTGTTTACAGCATCATGATGGTCGCATCCGTGTTTGGCAACATCGCGGTGAACGCACATTGGAAGCGTGTATTCGTCATCGCCATAATGGCGTATCACCCGGCGTGATGGTATGGAGTGCCATTGGTTACAAGTCTCGGTCATCTCTTGTTCGCATTGACGGCACTTTGAACAGTGGACGTTACATTTCAGATGTATTACGACCCGTGGCTCTACCCTTCCTTCGATCCGTGTGAAACCCTGCATTTCAGCAGGATAACGCACGACCGCATGTGCAGGTCCTGTACGGGCCTTCCTGGATACAGAAAATGTTCGACTGCTGCCCTGGCTAGCACATTCTCAGGATCTCTCACCAATTGAAAATGTCTGGTTAATGGTGGCCGAGCAACTGGCTCGTCACAATACGCCAGTAACTACTCTTGATGAACTGTGGTATCGTGTTGAAGCTGCATGGGCAGCTGTACATGTACACGCCATCCAAGCTCAATGGCCAGGCGTATCAAGGCCGTAATTACGGCCAGAGGTGCTTGTTCTTGGTACTGATTTCTCAGGATCTATGCGCCCAAATTGTGTGAAAATGTAATCACATGTCAGTTCTAGTATAATATATTTGTCCAATTTTAATGGCCAGTAGTGTAAGTCATCGCAATAACCTTCTGGAGCTAAATGAGATTATTTACTGCAAAATACCGGGTGATCAAAAAGTCAGTATAAATTTGAAAACTGAATAAATCGCGTGATAATGTAGATAGAGTGGTACAAATTGGAATGACATGGCGTTTTATTAGAACCATTAAAATACAAACGTTCAAAAAATGTCCGACAGATGGCGCTTGATCTGATCAGAATAGCAATAATTAGCATAACAAAGTAAGACAAAGCAAAGATGGTGTTCTTTACAGGAAATGCTCAATATGTCCACCATCATTCCTCAACAATAGCTGTAGTCGACGAATAATGTTGTGAACAGCACTGTAAAGCTTGTCCGTAGTTATGGTGAGGCATTGGCGTCGGATGTTGCCTTTCAGCATCCCTAGAGATGTCGGTCGATCACGATACACTTGCGACTTCAGGTAACCCCAAAGCCAATAATCGAACGCACTGAGGTCTGGGGACCTGGGAGGCCAAGATGACGAAAGTGGCGGCTGAGCACACGATCAGCACCAAACGACGCGCGTAAGAGATGTTTCACGCGTCTTGCAATAGTTCGCTTTTTTTGTTCTAATAAAACCCCATGTCATTCAAAGCATGTGTCTTTATTTTTACCTCTCTATCTACATTATTCCGTGGCTTATTACGTTTTCAAATTATATACTGACTTTTTGATCACCCGGTACCTGAATTCATTATCATTAAACAACAATAAACTGTATCAAAATCTTGACGATGTTTCCGAATGTACGTGCTTGACCAATCGAACTGAGTTCTTGCTATCGCTAAGACGATGGACACGCGTTCGAGTGTCCGAACTTCAATTCTGGTAACGGTTTATGCTATCAGTCAGGCAAACAATGTCAGTCCAATTTTCCTGTTACAAAATATCACCGATACAGACTGGCTTCCTATGCACGATTGCATGTGGTTGATCCAGTCGCTACTGGGAAATCAATTTGGTTACCTTAGCCAAGCAGATGGGTCCAGATTAATGCAGTCCAGGATCTACGGCAGCAACATCTGGGTCAGTAGCGAATGAGTACAAACTCCGTTGTAGGGGTGGATGGGGAAGAAAATGATCCCTGAAGGGGTATTCGCAACATTTCTGTGAAGTAGTCCATGGGAACCGAGGAAAACCTGAAGCAGGATACCCGCAAGTGGGCTTGCATCTCTAGACCACTCTAATGTGTGTCCGCTTTCTTAACCACCGTTGGTACCGGCAAAAAATTATGATGTTTGGTTTCCAGCATTACCTTCGTCTCTAGATGAGAGAAGACAGTTTGTGTACACTTCATCAACATACATACTACTGTTCAGAGCGTGTTGGAGGATACCTCTTACCATTATTAGCTACTTTCTATCATGTTACGTTTGCGTACGGAGCAAGGGAAAAACGACTATCTCTGTGCCTCTGTATGCGTCATAATTTCTCCTATCTTATTCTCATTATCTCTGTACGAGATGTAAGATGGCTATGGCTGAATTCCCGCAAAATCTTCCCCGAATACTGGTTATTTAAATTTACTCAACACAGTTTCGCGAGAAAATGTCGTATCCCTTCCAAAGATCCCCATTAAGTTCCTCAAGCATTCCTGTTACACTTCCGTATCAACTATACCGATCAGTTACGGTCCTAACTGCGCGCCTCTGAGTTCATTTTATATCTGTTGTCGCGTCTAATCGATTAAAGCTCGAAACACTGGAACAATACTCTAGAAGTGGTCGCGCACGTGTCTTGTATACCATTTTTTTACACATTCATTGCACTTCTCCATAACCTTGCGACGAATATGAGTCTTCCATTCGTTTTTACTAACACAGATTATGCAGTATGATTCAGCTGCTCCTGCCAATGGGTTTTATGCAACCTGCACCACCTTCAACTAATTCTCTTGCTCGCTATGTATAAACTATCAGTCCTACAGAAAAAAAAATGAAAAGGACCTTTTTGTGGAAAATTTAATGTAGTTAAATTTTGTACGGAGACACGTTTCTGCTAGAGATCAAAGTTTTCGAATTATTCAAGACAAACGTACAAAAATGACATTCAAACGGATTTTTCTTGAATAACTCGAAAATTATGGCTTCATCGAAAATGCATCCCAGTACAAAATTTAAGTACAGAAACCAGATGGCAGTTATAAGAGTCGAGGGACATGAAAGGGAAGCAGTGGTTGGGAAGGGAGTGAGACAGGGATGCAGCCTCTCCCCGATGTTATTCAATCTGTGTATTGAGCAAGCAATAAAGGAAACAAAAGAAAAATTCGGAGTAGGTATTAAAATCCATGGAGAAGAAATAAAAACTTTTAGGTTCGCCGATGACATTGTAATTCTGTCAGAGACAGCAAAGGACTTGGAGGAGCAGTTGAACAGAATGGACAGTGTCTTGAAAGGAGGCTATAAGATGAACATCAACAAACGCAAAACGAGGATAATGGAATGTAGTCGAGTTAACTCGGCTGATGGTGAGGGAATTAGATTAGGGAGTGAGACACTCGAAGTAGTAAATGAGTTTTGCTATTTTGGGAGCAAAATAACTGATGATGGTCGAAGTAGAGAGGATATAAAATGTAGACTGGCAATGGCAAGGAAAGCGTTTCTGAAGAAGAGAAATTTGTTAACATCGAGTATAGATTTAAGTGTCAGGAAGTCGTTTCTGAGAGTATTTGTATGGAGTGTAGCCATGTATGGAAGTGAGACATGGACGTTAAATAGTTTGGACAAGAAGAGAATAGAAGCTTTCGAAATGTGGTGCTACAGAAGAATGCTGAACCATAGCTGGGTAGATCACATAACTAATGAGGAGGTATTGAATAGAATTGGGGAGAAGAGGAGTTTGTGGCACAAGTTGACTAGAAGAAGGGATCGGTTGGTAGGACATGTTCTGAGGCATCAAGGGATCACCAATTTCGTATTGGAGGGCAGCGTGGAGGGTAAAAATCGTAGAGGGAGACCAAGAGATGAATACACTAAGCAGATTCAGAAGGACGTAGGCTGCAGTACGTACTGGGAGATGAAGCAGCTTGCACAGGTTAGAGTAGCATGGGGAGCTGCATCAAACCAGTCTCAGGACTGAAGACCACAACAACAACAACACTTCCTACAAAAAATTCCTGTTGGTTTTTTTCTGTAGGACTGACAGTTCGCGAGTTGTGAACGAGACAATATGAAAATGTCTGAAGTGGTTTTTGAAGGCGTTGCAGATTACATCAAACTCATCGGAAGGGGCAGCTGAGTTACCTTGTATACGTTCTTCCCATTTCGTATCGCTTCTTAGTATTAGCTTTAGATGCTTAAACAATGTGGTGAGTTCCAAATGTTTTTTTCTGAATCCTACAGTCGGATAATACGGTTTCCTTCTCTATGGTAAAGGGATCTGCTATTTTTGTTCCGTTCATATTGTTATGAGCCGTGTGGTACGTTTCTCATTTGATTCGTATCAGAATAGCTCCGCCACACGCAAGTAATTCACCCAAGTGCTGTAGCTCTGCGGTCGAGTTTATGAAAGACGTGCAATGACTTCCTCCTCTGCGCAGAGAACGGCAATGAAGTTCCGTTGCTCGTGACGTAATTTCGAGTCGCCGAGCGCCGTTGCCGGCGACAGAGGCTAACTGCAGCACGTTGACATTTGGCTGAGTGGCGCGTGGGTGCGAGCAGAGCTATGCGGTCGTGCAGTCCACTTGCGCAACGGCCAGTTCAGTTCCGGGCGGCGTGACGCTGCCCCGCAATTCATAGCCGTGGCCTTTCCTTCACCGCTTAACGAGGGAACCAGCTCGAAGCGTGTCGGCGCGGGAGCCGCCGTCTGCCTGCGGACGCTACGTTTCGGATCACGTGGATCCATCTTCAGGCACCACTTACAACTGATTACTTCTTTCTCTGTTGTAAATGCATTTCTGTATTAATGTTGAAGACACTGTAAAAATATCTAAATCTGCTGACACAAATAGTAAATACTTCGGGAGGTGGTAAGTCTCGTCCACAAGCCTTTTCGGGTCAATCGGACCAACCAATGGACTGTGCGGCTGGTCCCGGTCCCTCGGGCATGGGTGTGTGTGTGTGTGTGTGTGTGTGTGTGTGTGTGTGTGTGTGTATGTTCAAATGGTTCAAATGGCTCTGAGCACTATGCGACTCAACTGCTGAGGTCATCAGTCGCCTAGAACTTAGAACTAATTAAACCTAACTAACCTAAGGACATCACACATATCCATGCCCGAGGCAGGATTCGAACCTGCGACCGTAGCGGTCGCTCGGCTCCAGACTGTAGCGCCCAGAACCGCACGGCCACTCCGACCGGCGTGTGTGTTTGTCCTTAGGATAATTTAGGTTACGTAGTGTGTAAGCTTAGGGACTGATGACATTAGCAGTTAAGTCCCATAAGATTTCACATACATGTGAACATTTTTGGACCGACCAATCGCCGTGTCATCCTATGAGAATGGCGTGATTGGATGTAGTATGGAAGGGCGTGGTGTGAGCACACCACTCTCCTAGCTCCTCATTCAGTATGACGCCCGCATCTCGTGGTCGTGCGGTAGCGTTGTCGATTCCCACGCCCGGGTTCCCGGGTTCGATTCCCGGCGGTGTCAGGGAATTACTCTGCCTCGTGATGGCTGGGTGTTGTGTGCTGTCCTTAGGTTAGTTAGGTTTAAGTAGTTCTAAGTTCTAGGGGACTGATGACCATAGATGTTAAGTCCCATAGTGCTCAGAGCCATTTGAACCATTTAGTATGACGAGGCTGGGTGAATCCCGTTCCAGTCCTTCCAATAAGGAAAAATGTCTGGCAGTACCGGGAATCGTACCCAGATCTTACACATGGCAGTGAGCTGCACTGCCTACTCAGCTACGGATTCGGAAATTTTGGGAGCTGGTGGAATAGAGTAATCCGAATATAACATTCTGTGTAACACGTGTCCAATTTGTATTGTTTGCAAAGATACTTAGGTTAGAAGGCAACCCAAATACTCACAGAAGGTGTTCAGAAAAAGTAAAATTCTCAGTTCGTTCGACAACACCACGTGTAACCCTTCTGAGGTCCTCTTGACTTACTTTTACTATGGTAACGCAACTCATAACCCGAAAGATCAATTCGCCTCCTGTGATAACTTTTTCTTTGCAGACTCCACCTTTCAATCATCCGCACAGGCGAAACATCTAAGGAAGTAGCCAGGGAAAGTGACTATTTCCGCTCATCCATGTTCCGGGGAAAGTTAGGTTAGGTTATATGGTACCTGGCGAGTAGAATGTGCAGGGACCCCATTCCATCCCTGTAAACAAGAAAACCACCTCCAGTAGCGCTGGAAGTTTGTTTTGAAGGATGTTTACGTAGAGTACGTAAATCCGTGCGGATACTTAAACGATACAGTTGAATTGAACAATAAATCACTATCTCAGTTAAAAATTCAATTATGTGAACTCAAGCACAAATTGAACTTTGAGTGAAAAATGACAAACGATAAACAAACGCGTAGCAGCTGTAGCACCGGCACGTGAATAGAAAACGTGCCTCTGTAACCAGCTGTCTCTCCTAAAACATTTAAGACAAAGGCACTAATGGTCAAATGTGGAGTAATTGTGGATTTCGCGATCTGACTATTCAGCACAAGTTTTATTCGAAAAATTAGAGCCAATACAGAGGCTCACCGACAATCATTCTTCCCACGCACTATTCGTGAGTGGAACAGGGTTGGAGGGATCAGATAGTGGTACCGAAAGTACCCTCCGCTACGCAACATTAGGTGCCTTGCGGAGTCTTATACAGACGTAGAAGTTATCTGAGAACGTAGTTTTCCGCGGTGACATTCTTGGATACATTTCTCTCGGATTTTTCGCCGCGTTAGATTTACTCGTAAACTCAAGCTTTCAACGACTCCCTCTGTCGCCATCACCGAATGTTAAATTTAGTATTAATGCGATTTGTGGTACATTCATATGTAGTTGGACGAATAGTGACATGGAGACGTTACAATGTCACGGACTGACATGACTGCAGCGCCGGAGACCTCTCGGCTAATCCCACGCGGCGATGATTTAGTATCTTTGCGTTTTCGTTTCTTAGAGCAGGTGCGTTCACTATAGCAGTTCCTCGGTCACCATGTTTACAAGCCAACAAATACACACTTTAAAAAAAAGTTTTGAATCACCTCGGTTCCGAGAGTTCCGGAACCTGTACAGAAAATTGGAATAGAGATCAACATAAACATCATTTCCACCCTTTTTACTGCTCACGAAAACCACAAATTGCATGTTGTACCACCATACAGCAAGACCTTTAGAGGTGGTGATCCAGATTGCTGTACACACCGGTACCTGTAATACCCAGTAGCACGACCTCTTGCATTGATGCATGCATGTATTCGTCGTGGAAAACTACCCACAAGTTCATCAAGGCACTGTTGATCCAGATTGTCCCACTCCTCAACGGTGATTCGGCGTAGATCTCTCAGACTGGTTGGTGGGTCACGTCGTCCATGAACAGCCCTTTTCAGTCTATCCCAGGAATGTTCGATAGAGTTCAGGTCTGGAGAACATGCTGGCCACTCTAGTCGAGCGGTGTCGTTATCGTGAAGGAAGTCATTCACAAGATGTGCATGATGGGGACGCGAATTGTCGTCCATGAAGACGAATGCCTCGCCAATAAGCTGCCGATATGGTTGCTCTATCGGTCGCACGATGCCATTCACGTTTCGTACAACCGTTACGGCCCCTTCCATCACCACCTGCGGCGTACGTCAGCCCCACATAATGCCACCCCAAAACAGCAGGGAACCTCCACCTTGCTGCTCTTGCTGGACAGTATGTCTAAGGCGTTCAGCCTGACCGGTTTGCCTCCAAACACGTTTCCGACGATTGTCTGGTTGAAGACATATGCGACACTCATGGGTCAAGAGAACGTGATGCCAACCCGGAGCGGTGCATTCGGCATGTTGTTGGGCCCATCTGTACCGCGCTGCATGGTGTCGTGGTTGCTAAGTCGCCATGGACGTCGCGAGTGAAGCTGCACATCATGCAGCCTATTGCGCACGGTTTGAGTCGTAACACGACGTCCTGTGGCTGCACGAAAAGCATTATTCAACATGGTAGCGTTGCTGTCAGGGTTCCTCCGAGCCGTAATCCATAGGTAGCGGTCATCCACTGCAGTAGTAGCCCTTGGGCGGCCAGTGTGAGACATGTCATCGACAGTTCCTGTCTCTCTGTATCTCCTCCATGTCCGAAAAAAATCGCTTTGGTTCATTCCGAGACGCCTGGACACTTCCCTTGTTGTGAGCCCTTCCTAGCACAAAGTAACAATGCGGACGCAATCGAACCGCGGAATTGACCGTCTAGGCATGGTTGAAAAACCGACAACATGAGCCGTGTACCTCCTTCCTGGTACAATGACTGGAACTGATCGGCTGTCGGACCGATTCCGTCTAATAGGCTCTGCTCATGCATAATTGTTTACATCTTTGGACGGGTTTAGTGACATCTCTGAACAGTCAAAGAGACTGTGTCTGTGATACAGTATCCACAGTCAATGTCTATCTTCAGGTGTTCTGGGAACTGGGGTGATGCAAAACTTTTTTTAATGTGTATACTAACATACACTGAAAAGGAGATGACTCGTTTCCAAACTTAGGTCCCGCCTGTAATGATCTCACAGCAGTCGGAACATTATAGGAGGGCTGTTCGGAAAGTAAAGTCCGGTCCTTCGCGAAATGGAAACCACTGTGAACAGTTAGCTACACTTTCCCGCTACTTCTCTACACAGTCTCCGCTCCGACAGACATTTGTCGCAGCGTCGTACCTACTTTCCAGTATCCTCATATAAGGAAGCCACCTGTGCTTGTCGCCAATTCTCTGCGCTGGTCTTCAGCTCGTTGTCTGTGCCAAAGTGTTGTCGTCATAGAGCGCAGTTCATATGAGCAGAAACTGATGGGGAGCCAATTAAGGGCTGTATTGTGGATGATCAAACACTTCCCATCGAAAACACTACAGGAGCATCTTCATTGCGCCTACAGACTGTGGCCGAGAGAACTCTCATGAAGAAGGAAACGCATGATAGTTATGTTGTGTGGGTTGCATGATATTAGGCGAAATCTCTCACCAGGCCCTCATATTTCGCGGCAGGCACTATTTTCTAGGCTCCCTGTTCGGTCAGAATTGAAAAGAGCGACGTGACGCGATACTAGAGACACTGCCCAACATATCTGTGCAAAGTTTCATCGTACACTCCTGGAAATTGAAATAAGAACACCGTGAATTCATTGTCCCAGGAAGGGGAAACTTTATTGACACATTCCTGGGGTCAGATACATCACATGATCACACTTACAGAACCACAGGCACATAGACACAGGCAACAGAGCATGCACAATGTCGGCACTAGTACAGTGTATATCCACCTTTCGCAGCAATGCAGGCTGCTATTCTCCCATGGAGACGATCGTAGAGATGCTGGATGTAGTCCTGTGGAACGGCTTGCCATGCCATTTCCACCTGGCGCCTCAGTTGGACCAGCGTTCGTGCTGGACGTGCAGACCGCGTGAGACGACGCTTCATCCAGTCCCAAACATGCTCAATGGGGGACAGATCCGGAGATCTTGCTGGCCAGGGTAGTTGACTTACACCTTCTAGAACACGTTGGGTGGCACGGGATACATGCGGACGTGCATTGTCCTGTTGGAACAGCAAGTTCCCTTGCCGGTCTAGGAATGGTAGAACGATGGGTTCGATGACGGTTTGGATGTACCGTGCACTATTCAGTGTCCCCTCGACGATCACCAGTGGTGTACGGCCAGTGTAGGAGATCGCTCCCCACACCATGATGCCGGGTGTTGGCCCTGTGTGCCTCGGTCGAATGCAGTCCTGATTGTGGCGCTCACCTGCACGGCGCCAAACACGCATACGACCATCATTGGCACCAAGGCAGAGTGACTCTCATCGCTGAAGACGACACGTCTCCATTCGTCCCTCCATTCACGCCTGTCGCGACACCACTGGAGGCGGGCTGCACGATGTTGGGGCGTGAGCGGAAGACGGCCTAACGGTGTGCGGGACCGTAGCCCAGCTTCATGGAGACGGTTGCGAATGGTCCTCGCCGATACCCCAGGAGCAACAGTGTCCCTAATTTGCTGGGAAGTGGCGGTGCGGTCCCCTACGGCACTGCGTAGGATCCTACGGTCTTGGCGTGCATCCGTGCGTCGCTGCGGTCCGGTCCCAGGTCGACGGGCACGTGCACCTTCCGCCGACCACTGGCGACAACATCGATGTACTGTGGAGACCTCACACCCCACGTGTTGAGCAATTCGGCGGTACGTCCACCCGGCCTCCCGCATGCCCACTATACGCCCTCGCTCAAAGTCCGTCAACTGCACATACGGTTCACGTCCACGCTGTCGCGGCATGCTACCAGTGTTAAAGACTGCGATGGAGCTCCGTATGCCACGGCAAACTGGCTGACACTGACGGCGGCGGTGCACAAATGCTGCGCAGCTAGCGCCATTCGACGGCCAACACCGCGGTTCTTGGTGTGTCCGCTGTGCCGTGCGTGTGATCATTGCTTGTACAGCCCTCTCGCAGTGTCCGGAGCAAGTATGGTGGGTCTGACACACCGGTGTCAATGTGTTCTTTTTTCCATTTCCAGGAGTGTATTTTCACTGAGGTTTACATTTCGCGACCGATCGACCGTTACTTTCCGAACAGCCCTCATACCAGAGTCTTCCTTTCTTCTTTCCTTCCCTCGTTCCTTCCTTCCCTCCTTATAAGCAGTCAGTAAAGAATAAAGCCAGATATAACGGGGTTCATATATTTGTAAAATCCACAACAATATTTAATTTGACATACACAACGCAGATAAGTTGTAACAAAGTTTTCCGTACCGACTTGCTAGTCGTCGTCATCGTCATAACCATCTCAATGCTTTCTAAGGCGCTGGAGCCAGAGAAATACGAACACCACTCTAGTATTCAATCCCTGTGTGCCGACTAGTCTGAGAGCTGAATCACAGGCCGCAACACTGCCCATCGGAACAGATTACACATTACTCAGACAGATGTCTACAGGACGGACGACATTTAACGACCAACGAAAATGTGAAGAGTGTACCGGTACGCTGTATACGCCACATCTGTAAAATATGTATCTTCCAGTTTCAGTTTTTTTAACTTATTTCTCTTCAGCGCGTTATTACGGCATCATCAGCCAGTCGCATTCTGACAGCAGTAGTCAAGTAACGTTCAAGAGAAAACCTCACCCAATTCCATCGCTAAAAGAAATACTTCAGAGACTGGCTGATATGATACGTTAGGTTTTGTTGTGGAGCTTATTATGAACACGAACGGTCTTCCTGTTACTCCTTTACACGCGTGAACTCTTTAGTTACCGTCGTGAGAGGGTGGCCGCCTTTTAGATCCTAACACTCCTGGGAAATCAGTGGAACTGCTGTGAATCGAACACACGTTCTTTACATTTGAAAGTCAGGCCGAAGTACTTAGACGACATTGAAAAGTTTAGCTCCTTCTATATTTGTAATGACTTCATTCCATTCAGTTCTCAACTCTTGAAGTAGATCGGTTAGAGATACATACATATTAAGCCAGCGTATTTACACGCCAGTGACAACGGTTAAACGTCAGCAGATGTTCTAACACAGATTCGTTAGTGCGTGCGCTATTTTCCGTTCGAAGTTGGTGTATTTATTTATCAAACGGTAAAATAAGCTGTCAGTGGATACACATTGTAAAATGAGGTACGGAACGAACACGGGCCGACATAGAAAACACTGTTTTTATAGAAACGTACTTCGTCCTTTCACTCACGATCTTTAATGAAATGTTCATTATCAATTTCTCTTTTTTGAAGAACTTTTAGGCTCACAGAGAAGGACAAATACATTGAGGGAGTAGGATTTCAGTTCGACTAAGGCACACATTAGGAAGATTCATCTTCAGTTTGCGGTGTGGTCGTCTGGGATCTAGGCAAGTTCCTCAAAATGGTGTCCAGATTTAAGAAATACTGAGTAACTACATAGCACACAAAGCCATTGATGGAGCAGGAGTAATTACTCACAACTAAAATGAAACTCTGAATCACAAACAGTTCTAAAAAATGACAATTGTTCATTTTTGTATCAAACTGCTTAAAAATGCCAATTATTCAAAAATAAATCGCAATATATCTCAATCTACATCTACATCTACATGGCTACTCTGCAATTCACATTTAAGTGCTTGGCAGAGGGTTCGTCGAACCACAATCATACTATCTCTCTACCATTTCACTCCCGAACAGCGCGCGGGAAAAACGAACACCTAAACCTTTCTGTTCGAGCTCTGATTTCTCTTATTTTATTTTGATGATCATTCCTACCTATGTAGGTTGGGCTCAACAAAATATTTTCGCATTCGGAAGAGAAAGTTGGTGACTGAAATTTCGTAAATAGATCTCGCCGCGACGAAAAACGTCTTTGCTGTAATGACTTCCATCCCAATTCGCGTATCATATCTGCCACACTCTCTCCCCTACTACGTGATAATACAAAACGAGCTGCCCTTTTTTGCACCCTTTCGATGTCCTCCGTCAATCCCACCTGGTAAGGATCCCACACCGCGCAGCAATATTCTAACAGAGGACGAACGAGTGTAGTGTAAGCTGTCTCTTTAGTGAACTTGTTGCATCTTCTAAGTGTCCTAAGTGTGATACCCACAGTACCAGAATGGGCATAGATTTGTGGCTCATCAAGGAATTTTGTCCTCTGTACGCTGGACAATATGTGGAATTTTAACTGCTACACACATTTCCTTCCTTCAGATCTTTATTTGTTTAATTAGTCTCCATTACTTTTCCGTTCGTATCTGATTCTCCTCTGGTCAGCACGGGTCACATGTTATTAATTCCAGCTCAATAATTTAGTGTGTTAATGGTAAGTACTTCCGTAATTCTTTTCCGGAAGTAACTATCTTGCTTGTTTCCTGAAGGCCCAAGTAAACGGAAAGTGTGATTTCAACTTGGTTAACGTCGTTACTTAATTGAAGCTGATGCAAATTACAGTAATTATTCGTCCAAGGAAAGAATGAGTGGAAAAATATATGATCATTAGTACCAAAAAGGAAATATTGCTCACACAGAACGTATAATTTATTTTATTTATAAAATGATAACACACCATCATGTTCCTGAAAATTGCCTCTCAACCTGTTCCCAGAAGGAATACTGGACGCTTGAATCTTAACTGTGACATATCCAAGGTACTTTTGTAGTTTTCCTGGTACATAAAAATCAGTCGCTTCGTTGCATTCTTCTTGGCCCTAATATGGATATGATTTACAAAACTTCAGTGGCACCTTTATAGCTATTGATCGAAATTTTAAGTTTTAATTCGTGCCCGCATCTCGTGGTCGTGCGGTAGCGTTCTCGCTTCCCACGCCCGGGTTCCCGGGTTCGATTCCCGGCGGGGTCAGGGATTTTCTCTGCCTCGTGATGGCTGGGTGTTGTGTGCTGTCCTTAGGTTAGTTAGGTTTAAGTAGTTCTAGGGGACTGATGACCATAGCTGTTAAGTCCCATAGTGCTCAGAGCCATTTGAACCATTTTTAATTCGTTTCCACGTTAACTTTCATCAGGATGTATACTGCCAGCCTTACCTCTCTCGCCGTATCACTTTGCACGGAAATGGAAAGAAATCACATAGTGAATTTACCAAGAAAACGCCAGTATTCCAAAATGAACACAATGACTGCCAGATTTGTGCCTGGTGAATTTAATCAGCACAAAATTATCACCTAGGTGCTCCGAGTAGAAAGGCAATCAAAATTTAAAAAGGCGCTGCTCGACGCAGGATAAAACTGTCACAGACGTCTGTTTCAAAAAAGGAAATATACGGGCGAGATAAGGTAAACTGGGTTGTATACGATGACATTTTTTCCCCTCTCTATCGATTCACAAAGAGAATGGGAACGGTAGAGAATAATACTGTAACAAAGTACCCAGAACAGTGACTGACAGAGAGTCGATACAGATGTTGACGTGGATATAGGTAGAGAAGAAACAAATAAACGTTTAATTATAACCGAATAAAAACAATGTTCTAAAACAACGGGACAGGCGTTTTTCAACTGTCGTTGTGTTCGGCCTACATTCAAGTCATCTACGTTCTTCCCCTAGCTCCTTAAAATACTTCGAACCCAAAACAGTTTATCGGAAAACTGTAATACCATGCCGACGAGCGATTTGTCTTCTTCTCGCCCCACAGATCAAAGGCAGCTTGCTGCTCTGCTCACCCGAGAGAATTCTCAACGAGTAGGTAATCAATTACAGTCAAATATTCGAGGAGCCGGAGAAGAGATCTCACAGTTATCAGGTACAAGCAAACCTCCGCTAAATCTTAAGAAAAATGTATTGTCGTGGTTCTTATTGTGCGCTTTTTCAGAACTGATGTGTATTTTTAATGTGCTTGCACAAAACGACCCGTTTTTATTTTACACATTTTTAACTCTTTGCTATGTAAAAGAATTCCTTTGGTTAGTAATTACAGTCAGTGGCTTTAGGCGTTCTGTAATTGTGCAATATGACTTATTAGATTTCCGAACAATGTTTGAACTTTATGATTGTTGTTTATTTAAACGATTAGTTGAAACTGTGTTGTATCTTCCAATGGCGTTGTGCTGAAAATAATATTCGTTTATAACGAGCCACAATACAGATAAATCCTTTCAGAGAGTTGACAGCCAGTAACATAATGAGTGTTGTTCACAATGAACGCGTGATGTTTTTCTTTTTAGAAAAGAATGTTTTTACTACTTTATTTACCGCTCTCGTATTTCCATCGAATGTATTTTTTGCCATCATACAAATCCTCGAGTAATAGTGTTCATTCCTTCCACCGAAGAAACGCACAGAATATTTGACGTGTTACCACTGTTTCATAGAGTTTCAGTTTTCTGTTCCAGGATAAAGATTTCAGTATAGATGTTTCTTTTTATCTGAAATACTCTTTCTATATTATGTATTGTAGTGCCTGTTCCTGTCTTTTCATTCATGTTGTTTAATATCCATTCTTCTAGGTATTTAAAGCAATATACTTTAGATATTGTGTTGTTACTTATTTTATGCTTTTAAGGTGAATGTTTGTTATGAACTGTGTTTTTTCAAATGATCTTTGTAATCCGACTTTTGTTGCTTGTTCTTGCAGTTCTGTGATTCGTTCTTGTAAATTTTCCCGTGAATCTGTAATAAGGGTCATGTCATCTGCAAATGCGAGACAATCTACAACGATCTTGCTTGGCTTTCTTCCTGCCTGTATGTTCTTAGTATTTATGGCCTTTTCCATTGTGTAATCACTTTCTCCAACGCAAAATTGAAAGCTAGGGACGGAAAGCTATTTCCTTGTCTTATTCCTGATTTTATTTCAAAATTTTCTGACAGTTGTTCCATAAATTTTGCTTTTGATTTTCTGCTGGTTGAAGTTGCTTTAATTACTTCTCTTGTTCTGTTATCTAGTCCAAACACTTTTAAAATGTTGAGTGACGTTTTTGTATCAACAGAATCGCAAGCTTTTCAAAATCTACAAATGTTACCACAGTATTTCAAGCTTCTAATTTCCCTAATTTTTAAGATGTGCTTTAAGTTTCTGATTTGTTCTTACGCATGATCTGCTTCATACTGCCCTAACTGTGCATCAAGTATTCTTTCAGCTCTACTTAGAACTGCCTTAGACATTAACTTATAGGTTACTTGTAAGAGGGAGATACCGTCTAAATTGTTAGGATTTGTTTATCTCTGTTTTTATGAAGGAGATGTACTAATGCCGGGGAGGGAGTTAATTACCCATATTTCTAGGATTATTTTGGTTGGGCACGCTATCATACAATCACTAGAGTGCTTCCATAATTCTACATTTAGTTTTTCTTCCCCAGATGCTTTGTTATTTTAAGTTTCCTTGTGATTTCTTTAATTTCTTTGATTTTTGGTGACTTCGAGTCTGTTCTCTTGATGTTGTACTGTCAATATTGAAATGTTCCAGTGGTCGGTCGCAGTTGTGGTAATTGTTTGAAATATTCTACAAGTATTTCACAGTTTTCAATGTCGTATGCAGAATGGAGCGTCTTTGGATCTTAAAACTGTAAGATTGGCGGTGTATATTTTCTTAAGTTGGTTTTAAAAACTCTGTGAAGTCACTAACGTTGTTTTGTTGAAGCTTCGATTCTATTGATGTCAATTTATGTTTCAGATGTTGCAGTCTGACCCTCTTAATACCTTTTGATGTTGCTTTCCTGGCTTCTATAAAGGCTTCATGATTCTTATCGTTTTTATTTGCATTCCAAATGTTCCCGGCCCTCTGTCTTCTTGAGGACTAGTTCATCATATACCTCATTCCACCAGACATGTTTACGTTTCTTTTTGAGGAGGACGGTATCTGCAGGTACCTGTATTATGTCTTTCACTGCTGTTGAACATCCCACATTGTAGACTAGTTCGCTTCTCCTCTGCTCTTACAAGGCAGCAAGCTAAGCTTCCCTGCCTTCTCGTTTGGATCACTGGTTACTGAGTCATTTTTATATAAATATTATGAAATAAATTATTATTATTGTGTAAATAAAAGAACCTTCTATTACAGGCCACTGAGGATGCTTCACAAATAAAAATAAGCGAATCATTTATTGCACAAAACAAACAATATTTCATTTAATTGTAAACATAGATCGCATCTCTAAAAAAATTGATTCTTTGTGATTACTATGTACAGCGTACAGGATGATACTGGCCTCCAAAGACGAAATGTAAGAGGTTGTTCAGGGAACAGAGTGAGTGAGTGCACCTAGCTAAGGATCTTTGTCAGCCACAGATAGTGCCTGAAAATGGAATGATCATATGTTGATCGTCGGTAAAGCAGATGCGAGACTGAGATTCATTGGAAGAATCCTAAGGAAATGCAATCCGAAAACAAAGGAAGTAGGTTACAGTACGCTTGTTCGCCCACTGCTTGAATACTGCTCAGCAGTGTGGGATCCGTACCAGATAGGGTTGATAGAAGATATAGAGAAGATCCAACGGAGAGCAGCGCGCTTTATTACAGGATCATTTAGTAATCGCGAAAGCGTTACAGAGATGATAGATAAACTCCAGTGGAAGACTCTGCAGGAGAGATGCTCAGTAGCTTGGTACGGGCTTTTGTCAAAGTTTCGAGAACATACCTTCACTGAAGAGTCAAGCAGTATATTGCTCCCTCCTGCGTATATCTCGCGAAGAGACCATGAGGATAAAATCAGAGAGATTAGAGCCCACACAGAGGCATACCGACAATCCTTCTTTCCACGAACAATACGAGACTGGAATAGAAGGGAGAACCGATAGAGGTACTCAAGGTACCCTCCGCCACACACCGTCAGGTGGCTTGCGGAGTATGGATGTAGATGTAGATGTAGATGTAGATGTTTCTGATTATTTTTGTAAAAAGTACTCGTGCTCTCCTGTGGCGTGTTATGGAGTAATAACGTAATTACGATTTCTGTAGTTTGTTTCTAGAATTGTTTTTGTTCCTGGGAAAATGCCTTCACAACACTGTAAAAGTCTGCAATATGTAACCACTTAAAACATAGTGTAATGCAACATCCCTCAGAGACAAAAGTACTGTGATATGATATTCATCGCTGTGGGAACATCTCAGCATAGCGTTATTGTACCGCTATTCGGCATTCAGCATTAGACGAGATGCATACCGCCCATCTCTTTATCAGTAAGCCTATCGATACTCCTGTATATCACTGTTAACGTACAACTGACTCTGCCAAGAAAACTTACCTGAGACAGAACCAAGCAGTACCGAACGCAAGCTTGAGGGCGAAGTATAAAACGGACGTTCCAGTTGTCCACAGCAAGGGCGGTATGTGAATGAAACACGCTTGTTTCCAAACGAGACACACAGCGCATACCGCTGACATTCCCAATGGCGCGTCGATGTTTTCAGTACAGTACAGATACAAAAACAAATTAGAGTAAGAAATCAAACGAAATGCAATTACTCTGTAACGAGCCACCGCAGACCACGCATCCCTTACACTTTTGTGTAAGGGATATATATGCCTGCACAACATCCGAAATTTTGTTAGTAGAGTTCGGGGTCTCTTATATACGAGTATAAATGATCTAGTGGATAGGATCGGAAGCTCCACGAGGCATTTCACAGGCGATGCTGCGTCCTTTGTCTCTGTCGGTGACAGTTTTCCCGAGTCGAGGTATTCACGATGCCGGTCCCTGCACGACCTCTGAGTCCCAGTTTCGCTCACGATCTGGCTGCTATCGAATTATTTGCATCGAGCGTGGTAGTGCAGTGGTTAGCACACTGGACGCGCATTCGGTAGAACGACGGTTCAGACCCGCGTCTGGTCATCCTGCTTTATGTTTTCCGTGATTTCCCTAAATCGCTTAAGGCAAATGCCGGGATGGTTCCTTCGAAAGGGAACGGCCGAATTGCCTCCCTATTCTTCCCCAATCCGAGCTTGTCCTCCATTTCTAATGACCTCGTTGTTGACGGGTCAGCCCGTTCTTCTCATGGAATTCGTTATAACTATCATGCCGACGGAATGTACAAGGGGTGGACACAAATATGGAAATACCAAAAACACAGCGCATTCCCATGCCTAATACGATATAGAAAAACAGTTGGCTTTCAATACAGCTTCCAGTCGTCTCCGAATGGATAAATACAGGTCCCGTGTGGTTTTCAAGAGAATCTTACATCGTTCTTCTGCAACGACAACTCCATCTAGCGATGCTGAAGGTGGATAGTGATCACGCATCCTTCTGTCCAAGGCAAACCACAAAGACTCAACCGGCCTCTGTGGCCGAGCGGTCCTAGGCGCTTCAGTCCGGAACCGCGCTGCTGCTACGGTCGCAGGTTCGAATCCTGCCTCGGGCATGGATGTGTGTGGTGTCCTTAGGTTAGTTAGGTTTAAGTAGTCTACGTCTAGGGGACTGATGACCTCAGATGTTAAGTTCCATAATGTTTAGAGCCATTTGAACCATTTGAACAAAGACTAAATAATATTGGGATCGGCTAACTGCGGCGCCCACGACAGATGTTAGAACCCATCCTTATGGTCAAAAAGTCATTCCTGTACGATGCTAGCTGAGTGATAGGTGGCCCTGTCGTCTTGGAACATAGCAGCTCCCATTGGGAAGTAAACATTTTCCCACAGAATGGAGTCGGTCAGCGAAAATGGTCATGTGCTCCTTGGCAGAAATACTACCTTGCAGAGTAACCTTGGCACCCATGGAATACCACGATATGCTTGCCCAAATCATAACTGCCCCCCCTTCTACATCTACATCTACATTTACACTCCGCAAGCCACGCAACGGTGTGTGGCGGAGGGCACTTTACGTGCCACTGTCATTACCTCCCTTTTCTGTTCCAGTCGCGTACGGTTCGCGGGAAGAACGACTGCCGGAAAGCCTCCGTGCGCGTTCGAATCTCTCTAATTTTACATTCGTGATCCCCTCGGGAGGTATAAGTAGGGGGAAGCAATATATTCGATACCTCATCCAGAAACGCTCCCTCTCGAAACCTGGACAGCAAGCTACACCGCGATGCAGAGCGCCTCTCTTGCAGAGTCTGCCACTTGAGTTTTCTAAACATCTCCGTAACGCTATCACGCTTACCACATAACCCTGTGACGAAACGCGCCGCTCTTCTTTGGATCTTCTCTATCTCCTTTGTCAACCCGATTTGGTACGGATCCCACACTGATGAGCAATACTCAACTATAGGTCGAACGAGTGTTTTGTAAGCCACCTCCTTTGTTGATGGACTACGTTTTCTAAGGACTCTCCCAATGAATCTCAACCTGGTACCCGCCTTACCAATAATTATGTCACCTTTAGGACGAAACTTCATGCGACAAGATTTACCCGACCAAATGACTTTTTTCCATTGCTCCACAGTCCAGGTCTTACGACACTGGCATCACGTCTTTTCTGGTACGGTTATTTACGTCACTGAGGAATTCCAGCTTGCCTGCGATTCCCTATTTAAGAAGCTTCCCTCGTGTTGTTCTGGTGCTGACAGGGTTCGCGAGTGCGACGTTCAGTTCTGGCAGTGACGTCTGCAGCTATCGCCCTCTTATTTTTCTTCTACGTTCTCCTCAATGAGCGTCTGTCACTGTCACTCGACACACACTTCCACCCACGTTTTGACTTAAAGGAAGATGATTTTCCGCTCTCCCTGTATGCGGCACAAATCTTCGATACGTTGCCTCTTGAAACAGCGAACACTTCGGTTACCTTGGTTACAGAAGCATCCGCCATACGAATACCAACAATTTTCTCGCTTTCTGATTTACTTAGTTCCAATATAATGCATTCACAGCTAAATAGAAGGACATTTCACAAGTGTTGTTCGTGGTCAAATATAGTAGTGCAACCTACAGGCTCGGTTACCATCTACATTTGTGTTCAAGTCCAAATCTCGTGGTTTTTCCACATTTTATCCGACCCCTGTACAAAGCCTAAGGATGATACACGGCCAAATATTTCATTCGCCGTGAACATCTATATTATTTCCTGGTGTATATTATCTCATTTTCGCCTAAGCAGTTTTATTTCTCAGTCCCTACGTTTTACATGCTGCCAAAACGACAGCCTTCTCACATCTAGCGGTCCTGAAGTGCTGGGGTAGAATAGGGATGAGTCATGATTGCCCACTACATGTGTTTCTTGTGGGTTTAGAACATTAGTATATTTTGGTGTACTGGATTATTTGTGGCAGAATTTTTTAACTAATCGTGTATTTTCGTAATAGGAGCCGTAATTCACCTAAGAACCATACCTTAGGTGTGGTTACCAGTACAGCGATGGTATGTTTTATTTTTATTCAGCTGGACATCGGTGTAAATAAATCAAGGACGTAGAATGCATCACAAAATATACGAAACTTAACAAAAGGAGAAACCAAAAACTGAAAAACTTGCATTATGATATTACGGAATGAAAGTAAAAACGATAACAACAACAAAAATGCCGCATAAGATTTTACAAATTTAAACAACGTGTAAGGAAATGGAAAGCTGCTGGTTTTTGTCCATTAGCAGGAAATATCAACGTATTCGCCTGGAATGATTCTGGAAAACAATGGGAATCAAATTAGGGTGGCTGGTGTGAGTCCATTTGATAGTCAGCAAATAAACTTTCAAAGATATTATGGTATCTGATTAGTTGTGCTTATTCCATTCACACAGAAGTCAGTGACCAAAATACGCTCTGAACTCTCATATGTATGCGGAAAACTCACGTTACCAGAGTTATTATGTTATTTACGGTTATGTTACCCGATTTTCTGCAGTTTTTTCGTAGCGCAGAATCTTCTACATTGGCCGTATCAAAATCATCTCTGTTTACTCGCCTGACTGTTGTTTCTAATTCAAGCGGAGCCCATCATTACAAAAAGCACAGTATCCCGAGACACGGCAAGTTTGTTGCCGTGCTTCTTAGCACCTAGCAATCCTCAATGGGTTGTTAACAATGCCTTTCTGCCTGAAGCTACTCGGCAACCTCCAGTTTACCTAGCTCGGAACACTTAAGTTATTAAACACTCGTAAAAAGGCCAGAGCCGTCTAAGCAAACTTTCGGTGGAGTGAGCAAGCATATTAAAGAAAAGAGCATAAGGATGGTAGCTCAGATTTAAAGCTTTTCCTTTTTGTAGAAATAAAAATTCCTCGGTAAATAACCTTGCAAAATGGGGAAACGAAATGTGTTAAGATATAATGCGACAATAAAGATATGTCATCAGCTTTGTTAAAAGACCTACGTCATCCAGTATAATAAAAGCAGACTCCAGATGATATACAGACTATACTACAGTCATACAGAAATTAAGTTCTGATGTAATAAAAAAAATAATCGAAATAACAATAAAGGTGGCGTTTTCGTACATACAAGTATGTAACTAACATTACTTTGAGGTTCTTATCACATTTATTACATGACTTTTCGCAGTGATACTAACGACTTTATACAGAATTGTACGGTGAAGTTTTGAAAACTGGAATGCAAATGTCGTCGTACTAAATCATCTAAGCTCTAATTTTCCCATCAACCATCTTTACAAATTTTCCAAGGGCCAATTTTTTACGACCCCTGTTGACTATTTGTTGCTAACAGTCTCATGCCCTGGATTGAAAATATGCGTCTACCGTCGATCTATTGATTCGCTAATTGCCTCGTCCACATTAAGCTCTCATATTTGATGATGGATATCTGCGGCTGGCATGTTTGGCGTATTCAAAAACGAATCACTGCCTGAATATCGCATGCAGCCGTTTCGCTTCTCTTCATCGATTATACACAACTTAAAGCAAATGAGGATGAAGTGTGCCTTGCGTATACGCATTATGGAATCAGTGGTGTTACACACTTCCTTGACGAATTTACTTACAGGTGTGATTCTGCAGTAAAGTCAGTAAGTTATAGTAGATTACAGTGCTTCATTTGATGGAAGTTGCACATATAAAATAAACTCCCCACTTTCACTTTGTGTTCCACGTTTCTTCGTATACTGTTAAAATGTTCACTACTGCAGGCGTAAACGCTTCAAAAATTGAAGCAAATGTCTTAAGTCATTTGTGAATAAAAACTCACGTGCAGGTGAAACTGCAGGCTAAATTTCCTGTCATTTTATTAATCTATTTATTTTTAAGAGGGCTTGAAAAACCTTCAGAATTTATCAGGGGAGCTGGAAAAGACGAATTACCACCTCTGTTGGGCAACCACTGAATAATAAAGGTATATCCTGACCGTATTGACAAAATTGTGACGCCATTCGCCTATAGTTATAGAAAAAAACACAAAACAACGAAATAATTTTAGTCTTGCAGCAAACAGAAGACAGTCGGTCTACCATGTGCTCGAAACTCAGTTACCCTGCCCATTCCGCGCTAAGGACCTTCCAGTAACTTCTGCGGCACAGTAAACCTACCTGCCGCACTCGAAATCGAAATCTGTTCGAGCTAGGCTCTATGCATCAGCTCTAGTGTCCAAAGCAGGAGATACGGGTTCCACTGCTATTAAAGTACGTGTTTTAACCTTTCAGACTGTGCGCAGTTTCTTAATTTGAAACTTCTGCTTCTATTACACTATTTAGAATGTTTGGTGTCTGCATATGTCCGTTTAGTATTCTCTTGAGATGGTATATGATGTTATTTCAGTGATTACAATATCGAGTGAAATTTATAAAGAACTTGGCAGTATGAGCCCACGTATATATAAAGTAAAATCACATATAAGCAATTTTGTTTAAACTTGTTGGTAACTTAGATAATGATAGTAATGAGATACATAATAGATTGTGGATGTATTCTAATTTAAATTTAAAAGCTTATTTAATGGAAGAAACAAGAGATGGAAATTTGACTTAGCTATGTGGTTGAACAATTGTACAAGACTGTGCTTAAACTGACACACAATATTTTTAGCGCAACGCAATCTGACTTTCAGAAATCCCTACAAAAGAATGGCCCTGACTAACATTAAGCTATACCTTTCGCAAATCACTTACCTCACAAAAATCTTGGTTACTCGAACTACTGCAATACAGCGAGCGCCACTACTGCCAGCTAAATAAAAGATTCAAACTACGGAAGGCACTAACTACTGATAGGGATAGTTAGCAAATGAAAGATTTTAATAGAGAGCAAACAATGTATTTACCTTAATAGTCATAATATATGATATCCAGTATTACAAACTTCAAAACTCCGCCATCTCTCTCCCCACATCCACCACTGCTGGCGGCTCACCTCCAACTGCGCAACGCTACGCGCTGTTCACATCAAGCTGCCGCTGCCCAACACTACAATGGCAGACAACAATGCAAACTAGCCACAGACTGCACACAGCACAGCCAGTAATTTTCATACAGAGCGCTACGTAACATTGCCAATAAGAAAACATAAACAGCCTACTTACATATGTTGTGACAGTTCTCCCCTTTATACCTTCTGCGCGTTGGTTACGTCTGTTAAAAATGTGTTGTCTTGACAGTGGCAATACTTAATTTAACGTATCGATTAGTTACTGGATGAATGCAGTGACGCGGCTGGGAAAGGTCCACACAGCCGTTCTATCCTCTCCTGATGCAAAATGGCTCAAGACTTTTGTAACTGTTCTTGCCACCGTGGATATTGGCATTGTGACGAAGTTAACGTCCGAGGTAGTCTAACACACGTTCCGTCGGTGACAGATCTGGGGATCTTGCTGGCCACATGAGTACCTCAACGTCACGGACACAACTCATAGAGACACATGTCATTTGTGGACGAGTATTGTCCTGTTGAAAAAAGGCGCGACGATACTGTCACATGAAAGGTACCACATGAGGGTGCAGGATGTCTTGACGTATTGCTGTGCCGTCAGAGCTCCGTCAGTCAATGCCAGCAGTGACTTGATGTCATACCCAATGACTTCCACATCAACGGATGACTGTGACGTGCAGTGTCCAGTCACAGAATAATCGGTGCGACATTCCTTGATGACACGGTGATTACCGAACGGTACGCGAAGGTTTTGGAAGATGATTTCATTATCATTATCCCAAGTGACCCTGATTTCGACAAGATCTGGTTCATGCAAAACGGAGTTCGACCCCATCGAAACAGGAGAGTGTTTGATGTCCTGAAGGAGCACTTTGGGTACCGAATTCTGGATCTGGGGTACCCAGAGGCCACTGGCATTGACCCAGATTGGCCGCCATATTCTCCGGATCTGAACACATGCGACTCCTTTTTGGGGGCGAGTTTAAAGACGAGGTGTACACCAATAACACCAGTGACCGAGCAGTTCTAGGGGCTTCAGTCCGGAACTACGCGGCTGCTAAGGTCGCAGGTTCGAATCCTGCCTCGGGCATGGATGTGTGTGATCTCCTTAGGTTAGTTAGGTTTAAGTAGTTCTAAGTCTAGGGGACTGATGACCTCAGATGTTAAGTCCCATAGTGCTCAGAGCCATTTGAACCATTTGAATAACACCAAAACCATTTCTGAGCTGAAAACAGCCATTCAGGACGTCATCGACAGCATCGATGTTCCGACACTTCATTGGGTCATGCAGAATTTCGCTATTCGTCTGCGCCACATCATCGCCAATGATGTCAGGCATATCGTACATGTCATAACCTACATCCAAATATCTGTAGTGATATTTACATATTGAATACAGTGTGTGCGCGCCGTAGTTTGTAACTAAGTTACGTATTTTTCATATAGTTCAATAATTGTCAGCCTGTAATAACACTCAGTATAAATCGTTTAGAGCTGAAAAAACTAGTTATGTATACTACTCTCTCCAAATATTTAAAATAACAGTATAAGTTGACAGTTCGCAAGAATTTCTGAATTTTAATGCATTTGAAGACTGTCATACACGAAGCGTTCTACAAATCCTACATATTTTCGTCTCTGAACTCTTTCTTCCTAAACGCCTAAGTTTATAAGCCCAAAAATCCGCTTGCATTGTACGTAATTAGGCGCTTTGTGTGTCCAAAAGTAAATCTCACGGTCGTCGACAAGCGCATTTACAACCATGTTTCCGCTAAGGTTGTCTCGAAGCGTTATCGACTGAATCACGCTCCCTACGATACGGAGCGAAGAGCTTCACAGGTAACAGCAGTGGCATAATGAAGCGACCATTTCGTATTATCACTGCAGCTAATGAAGATGAAACGATGCTGCTAGCAGGAGCGTCCTAGGGCGAAAGGAGTTACTCAGACCGAAGAGAGTATCGAATAATGAGCAGATGCTGAGAAGATACGCTGCTTCTTCACACAAGTTCACCGCCACATTTCCGTGCATTCTGCATATCTAAAGGAATCACTACCTCCATGTATCAGCTCAGTATCCTCTAATTTCCGATAAAGGCTGAAGCGAGTGCCACTTTCAAACATAGAGAGCTAATGTAGTCAGCTTAATCAGCTAAAATTCACGTTTATACTGTTACTCATTTTTAGAAGGTGCCCTGTAGGCTGATTGAAACTGCGTACTGATGAAATTAATGGTGGGAGAGGTGGTTGAGCTGACATCGGAAGGAATGCGACACACATATTAGCACAATAATGATCAAACGCTCTCAGGTTGTACAGGGTGATTCAAAAAGAATACCACAACTTTAAAAATGTGTATTTAATGAAAGAAACATAATATAACCTTCTGTTATACATCATTACAAAGAGTATTTAAAAAGGTTTTTTTTTCACTCAAAAACAAGTTCAGAGATGTTCAATATGGCCCCCTCCAGACACTCGAGCAATATCAACCCGATACTTCAACTCGTTCCACACTCTCTGTAGCATATCAGGCGTAACAGTTTGGATAGCTGCTGTTATTTCTCGTTTCAAATCATCAATGGTGGCTGGGAGAGGTGGCCGAAACACCATATCCTTAACATACCCCCATAAGAAAAAATCGCAGGGGGTAAGATCAGGGCTTCTTGGAGGCCAGTGATGAAGTGCTCTGTCACAGGCTGCCTGGCGGCCGATCCATCGCCTCGGGTAGTTGACGTTCAGGTAGTTACGGACAGATAAGTGCCAATGTGGTGGCGCTCCAGCCTGCTGAAATATGAATTGTTGTGCTTCTTGTTCGAGCTGAGTGAACAGCCAATTCTCTAACATCTCCAGATACTGTAGTCCAGTTACAGTAGCACCTTCGAAGAAAAAGGGACCAAAAACTTTATTGGCTGAAATGGCACAGAAAACGTTCACCTTAGGCGAGTCACGTTCATACTGAGTTGTTTCCCGCGGATTCTCAGTGCCCCATACTTCGTTCGAAATGCACTGTCGATTCACTTCTGCCGTACTCAATAACACAAAAAGCTTTCTGTTGAGCGGTCGCCATCTTAGCATCAACTGACGCTGACGCCTAGTCAACAGCGCCTCAAGCGAACAAATGTACAACTAAATGAAACTTTATAGCTCCCTTAATTCGCCGACAGATAGTGCATAGCTCTGCCTTTTGTCGTTGCAGAGTTTTAAATTCCTAAATTTGTGGTATTCTTTTTGAATCACCCTGTATTACGCTAAGTTCGTAGTTGAATTGGGTGGCCAGAGGGAAAAACCGTGAAAAATAATTGTAACGGTGACAGAGGTATCTGCGCACCTAAACAGAACAGGGTGTATCGGATAACGCAATGAATGAAGAAAGAGCAAAAACATCACGGTATTCTAGCTTAAAGCCGACTGATGTCTTCTAAAGCAATAGATTCAAATACCGCACTGCAGTGATAATCCGAAGGTATCACTGAGACTCGTTATACAGGGTGATTCAAAAAGAATACCACAACTTTAGGAATTTAAAACTCTGCAACGAGAAAAGGCAGAGCTAAGCACTATCTGTCGGCGAATTAAGGGAGCTATAAAGTTTCATTTAGTTGTACATTTGTTCGCTTGAGGCGCTGTTGACTAGGCGTCAGCGTCAGTTGATGCTAAGATGGCGACCGCTCAACAGAAAGCTTTTTGTGTTATTGAGTACGGCAGAAGTGAATCGACGAGAATCCGCGGGAAACAACTCCGTATGAACGTGACTCGCCTAAGGTGAACGTTTTCTGCGCCATTTCAGCCAATAAAGTTTTTGGTCCCTTTTTCTTCGAAGGTGCTACTGTAACTGGACTACAGTATCTGGAGATGTTAGAGAATTGGCTGTTCCCTCGGCTCGAACAAGAAGCACAACAATTCATATTTCAGCAGGATGGAGCGCCACCACATTGGTACTTATCTGTCCGTAACTACCTGAACGTCAACTACCCGAGGCGATGGATCGGCCGCCAGGCAGCCCGTGACAGAGCACTTCATCACTGGCCTCCAAGAAGCCCTGATCTTACCCCCTGCGATTTTTTCTTATGGGGGTATGTTAAGGATATGGTGTTTCGGCCACCTCTCCCAGCCACCATTGATGATTTGAAACGAGAAATAACAGCAGCTATCCAAACTGTTACGCCTGATATGCTACAGAGAGTGTGGAACGAGTTGGAGTATCGGGTTGATATTGCTCGAGTGTCTGGAGGGGGCCATATTGAACATCTCTGAACTTGTTTTTGAGTGAAAAAAAACTTTTTTAAATACTCTTTGTAATGATGTATAACAGAAGGTTATATTATGTTTCTTTCATTAAATACACATTTTTAAAGTTGTGGTATTCTTTTTGAATCACCCTGTACATCTACATGTACCTTTACATACATACTCCGCAGGCCATTGCTAGTCATTTCCCTTCCTGTTCTACTTGCAAATAGAGCGAGGGAAAAAGTGCTATCTATATGCCACCGTATGAGCCCTAATTTCCCTTATCTTATCTTCGTGTTTTGGCAGTAGTAGAATCGGTCAGCAGCCAGCTTCAAATAGCGATTCTCTAAATTTTCTCAACATTGTTTCTCGAAAAGAACGTTGCCCTCCCACCAGGGATTCCCATTTGAGTTCCCGAAGCATCTCCGTAACACCTGTTGTTACAAATCTAGCAGACCGTCTCTGAATTGCTGCGATCTTCCTTCAATCCGACCCATTATGGATCCCAGACACTCGAGCAGTACTCAAGAATTGGTCGCAGCAGCGTCCTATATGCGGTCTCCTTTACAGGTGAACCACTTTGTCCTAAGATCCTCCAAAGAAACTGAAGTCGACCATTCGCTTTCCCTACCACAGCCCTCACATGCTCGTTCCATTCCATATCGCTTTGGAACGTTACACGCACATATTCAAACGACTTGACAAATCTAGCAGCCCGTCTCTGAATTGCTGCGATCTTCCTTCAATCCGACCTGGTATGGATCCCAGACACTCGAGCAGTACTCAAGAATTGGTCGCAGCAGCGTCCTATATGCGGTCTCCTTTACAGGTGAACCACTTTGTCCTAAAATCTTCCAAAGAAACTGAAGTCGACCATTCGCTTTCCCTACCACAGTTCTCACATACTATTTCCATTCCATATCGCTGTGGAACGTTACACTCACATATTCAAACGACTTGACAAATCTAGCAGCCCGTCTCTGAATTGCTGCGATCTTCCTTCAATCCGACCTGGTATGGATCCCAGATACTCGAGCAGTACTCAAGAATTGGTCGCAGCAGCGTCCTATATGCGGTCTCCTTTACAGGTGAACCACTTTGTCCTAAAATCTTCCCAAGAAACTTAAGTCGACCATTCGCTTTCCCTACCACAGTTCTCACATACTATTTCCATTCCATATCGCTGTGGAACGTTACACTCACATATTCAAACGACTTGACAAATCTAGCAGCCCGTCTCTGAATTGCTGCGATCTTCCTTCAATCCGACCTGGTATGGATCCCAGACACTCGAGCAGTACTCAAGAATTGGTCGCAGCAGCGTCCTATATGCGGTCTCCTTTACAGGTGAACCACTTTGTCCTAAAATCTTCCAAAGAAACTGAAGTCGACCATTCGCTTTCCCTACCACAGTTGTCACATGCTCGTTCCATTCCATATCGCTTTGCAACGTTACACGCACATATTCAAACGACTTGACAGTGTCAAGTAGGACACTAGTAATACTGTATCCGAACATTAAATTTTTGTTCTTCCTACTCATCCTCATTAACTTACATTTTTCCACATTTAGAGATGCCATTCCACCAACTGGAAATTTTGTCTAAGTCGTCTTGTATCTTCCTACAATCACTCAACTTCGAGACCTTACGTTACACCACAGCATCATCAGCAAACAAGCGCAGATTGCTACCCACCCTGTCAGACAAATCATTTATGTATATAGAGGACAACAGCGACCCTACTTCCCTAAGTTTCTCCTGGTGAGACCCTTGCCCCTCATGCACACTCGCCGTCGAGCCACTCAGATATCTGTGAACTTATTCCTTATGCTCGTATCTTCGTTAACAGCCTGCAATGGGACACTGCATCAAACGCCTTCAGGAAATTTAAAAATACTGCATCTACCTGTTGACCTTCATCCATAGTTTGCAATATAGCATGTGAGAAAAGGGCAACCTGAGTTTCGCACAAGCGTTTTTTTTCTGAAACCATGCTGATGAAACTGACCTCTAAGTAATGGTGTGAACAAAAATTGATGAAGGGATGTTTTTTCCTTGCGTCTATAGTAACCAGGATTCGCTGTTCGAGAAAACATCAGGTACTGGAGTAACATGCAAATGCTAGAATCGAAACTCATTATTAAGTCTTTTACGCAAACCAAATGTAGTATTTGTGAAATAATTGGATGAGAATTACCTCTGTAGGTTCCATACACGTGGCGCAGTCGTCCTAGGCTAACAAAATAGTTTAATAACTTCCATATGCCTTGACACACTTCTGACTGTTTCCAAAATCGCTGTACAAGTTATAAGATTCCGTCTTTTGCAGAGGCTATAAAATACAACACAAAACTTGTATCAAAAGACATGAAAATGCACTCTAAGACAATAAAAGACAATGCCACGAAGGAATTATTCGAATGGGACGGAGATAGGTAAATGTTATGTACATGCACAGACAGACAAATGAGTACAATCTCAGAAAAATTGGATCATTTATTCAAGAGAAAGAGCTTCACAATAGAGGAACTCAGCCGGCCGGTGTGGCCGAGCGGTTCTAGGCACTTCAGTCTGGAACCGCGCGACCGCTACGGTCGCAGGTTCGAATCCTGCCTCGGGCATAGATGTGTGTGATGTCCTTAGGTTAGTTATGTTTAAGTAGTTCTAAGTTCTAGGGGACTGATGACCTCAGATATTAAGTCCCATAGTGCTCAGAGCCATTTGAACCATTTTGGAGGAAGTCAATTATGCGTTGACCCAACTCTGGCCTTTATGTAGGCAGTTATGGTTCAAATGGCTCTCAGCACTATGGGACTTAACATCTGAGGTCATCAGTCCCCTAGAACTTAGAACTACTTAAACCTAACTAACCTAAGGACATCACACACATCCATGCCCGAGGCAGGATTCGAACCTGCGACCGTAGCGGTCGCTCGGTTCCAGACTGAAGCGCCTAGAACCTCTCGGCCACACCGGCCGGCTGTAAGCAGTTCTTCCGCTTGAAATTGATTTAAAGAGTTGTTTGATGTGTTCCCGAGGGATATTGTGCCAAAATGTGTCCAATCGGCACCGTCAAAATACCGAGATGGTTGTGGGGCCCTGCTCATAATGCTCCAAGCATTCTCATATGAGGAGAAATTTGGTGACCTTGCTGGCCAAGATAGGGTTTGGCAAGCACGAAGACAAGCAGTAGAAACTCTCACCGGGTGTGGGCGGGCATTATATTGCTGAAATGTAAACCCAGGATGGCTTTCCATGAAGAGTGTAGAATATCGTCGAGGTATCGCCGTACTGTAGTTGTTCCTCAGACGTAAATCAAAGGGGTCATGCTATGAAAAGAAATGGTTCCCCAGACCATCACTCCCGGTTGTCGAGTCCTACGACGGGCAACAGATAGATTGGTATCTCACATCTGTCCAGGTAGTCGTCAGTCACGTCTTTGGCCTGGAATCTCATTGATTGGTACAGAACTGCCTTCAGTGATGAGTCTCGATTCGAAATGAGTCGCGATGACGAGCAAAAAGATGTGTCTGGAGACACCCAGGACGGTAGTGTTCTGATGCTACCGGCAGCCTACCTACGCATAGAGTTATTCCGCAGTCCGGTTGGTGCTAACCTCCAACCAATGGTGCGGTGTGACACAGAACGATGCAGTGAGTCTGTTACCTGCTGTCGAAAGGCAGGCGCAGATACAAAGCGATTACGCTGTGACTCGTGCACAGTACAGTGATCTCCCCTCTTGGTGGTGAGACGTGCTGAAAGGGAACCTTGACGACGAGTACGCCTGTCTTCCCGTACCAGCACAGCCCAAAATCGTTGCACCGTCGCATTCCAAAGAACCATATACCTGGATATTTCACGATTCGATCAGCTGGCCAAATTAGGTCACTTTTAAACTCTGTCAAGTGCTGATAACGCTGTCTCACACTCGTACACGACATCACTGTGGCCTTCACAGTGATCACTCAACATCTGATGCTGTTAGTGCCATTTACATACGCTTCCTGACACGGTACCAACACTAAACAAGAACAACACTAATGCACCTGATGTCCGAACTTCCCGCCAGGAAGAATTGCAATTCTAATGGTTCAAATGGCTCTGAGCACTATGGGACTTAACTTCTGTGGTCATCAGTCCCCTAGAACTTAGAACTACTTAAACCTAACTAACCTAATGACATCACACACATCCATGCCCGAGGCAGGATTCGAACCTGCGACCGTAGCAGTCCCGCGGTTCCGGACTGCGCGCCTAGAACCACTAGACCACCGCGGCCGGCTGCAATTCTAATCATAGTCGCCGATTGCGTCTATTTGTATGAAGTTACACTGACATCCAACCACGTCTTCTGGGTGCTTCACTTCTTTTGGTCAGGCAGTGTGTTTTGCAAAAGCTAGTGACCAAGTTTGAATCGTTACGTTTCGTCACAAATAAGCATTCCTTACATTCTGAGTAGTTTGTAGCAGAAGAAATGAAAACGCACAGCAGTGAGGCAATACAGTGAACTTTGAAGAAGGTCTTTGAAGAAATGAATATTTTGGTAACGATGAACATGTGGGTGACGTCTTGGAGGGAGGAAGGGATTATTGATTAACGTCCCGTCGACAACGAGGTCGTCATAGACGGAGCCTAAGCTCGAATTAGGGAAGAATGGGAAAGGAAATCGATCGTATTCTTTCAAAGGAACCATCCCGCCATTTACCTGAAGCGATTAAGGGAAATCATGGAAAACCTAAATCAGGATGGCCGGACGCAGGTTTGAACCGTCGTCCTCCCGAATGAGAGTCTAGTGTGCTAACCACTGCGCCACTTCGCTCGCTGGTTACAAATGACATGTAGAGTTAGTGGCAGTGCAGTGTTTTACAATTTGCCATTCGAATAAACGATAAACTGATGCGTTTAGGTCATTGCAATCAGTTGCGGTTTTTAAGTGTTCCTCTTTATGAGAGGCGCGTCAAACTGGTCTAGTATTTATACCTCAACGAATCTGTTCGCTAACACGTACACTGTGATAACAAGTGTTTAAAATCAAATATACAGGGTGATTCAAAAAGAATACCACAACTTTAAAAATGTGTATTTAATGAAAGAAACATAATATAACCTTCTGTTATACATCATTACAAAGAGTATTTAAAAAGGTTTTTTTTTTTCACTCAAAAACAAGTTCAGAGATGTTCAATATGGCCCCCTCCAGACACTCGAGCAATATCAACCCGATACTCCAACTCGTTCCACACTCTCTGTAGCATATCAGGCGTAACAGTTTGGATAGCTGCTGTTATTTCTCGTTTCAAATCATCAATGGTGGCTGGGAGAGGTGGCCGAAACACCATATCCTTAACATACCCCCATAAGAAAAAATCGCAGGGGGTAAGATCAGGGCTTCTTGGAGGCCAGTGATGAAGTGCTCTGTCACGGGCTGCCTGGCGGCCGATCCATCGCCTCGGGTAGTTGACGTTCAGGTAGTTATGGACAGATAAGTACCAATGTGGTGGCGCTCCATCCTGCTGAAATATGAATTGTTGTGCTTCTTGTTCGAGCTGAGGGAACAGCCAATTCTCTAGCATCTCCAGATACTGTAGTCCAGTTACAGTAGCACCTTCGAAGAAAAAGGGACCAAAAACTTTATTGGCTGAAATGGCACAGAAAACGTTCACCTTAGGCGAGTCACGTTCATACTGAGTTGTTTCCCGCGGATTCTCAGTGCCCCATATACAGACATTGTGACGGTTGAGTTTCCTGTTAGTGTGGAAAGTTGCTTCATCACTAAACACAATCTTTGAAACGAAAGATTCATCTGTTTCAAGCAAGGATAAAATCACAGAAATCGATTCTTTTAATCTTATCAGCTGCAGACAGTGCTTGAACCAATTTCAGACGATAAGGTTTCATAACTAACCTTTTTCGTAGGACTCTCCATACAGTTGATTGTGGAATTTGCAGCTCTCTGCTAGCTCTGCGAGTCGATTTTCCTGGGCTGCGAACAAATGCTTGCTGGATGCGTGCTACATTTTCATCACTCGTTCTCGGCCGTCCAGAACTTTTCCCTTTGCACAAACACCCATTCTCTGTAAACTGTTTATACCAACGTTTAATACACCACCTATCAGGAGGTTTAACACCATACTTCGTTCGAAATGCACGCTGAACAACTGTCGTCGATTCACTTCTGCCGTACTCAATAACACAAAAAGCTTTCTGTTGAGCGGTCGCCATCTTAGCATCAACTGACGCTGACGCCTAGTCAACAGCGCCTCAAGCGAACAAATGTACAACTAAATGAAACTTTATAGCTCCCTTAATTCGCCGACAGATAGTGCTTAGCTCTGCCTTTTGTCGTTGCAGAGTTTTAAATTCCTAAAGTTGTGTTATTCTTTTTGAATCACCCTGTATATCCACGCATTATTTGACATAGATTTATAGATCTATGTCACCAATTTTGCTTCCATTTTTTAATCTCTTGTTTCATCTTGCTGTGCTTCGTATTGATATAAATTTATTATTTCATGCAGATTATTTGATCTAGATTTAATGACATGTGACCACCGCATATCTCAAATCACTATGCTGTACTTACAGCCGCTGTTTGGAACGATAATTTTTCGTATTTACGTAGGCGGCCCTGTGGGACGTAGACCATTTTTTCGTACTCTAAACTGACATGTATTCAGCGCAAGTGCAACATCTTCGCAATAAGAAACATTGATGCTGTTAAAACACAACTTAAACAGGTATGAACCAAATTAAAAGGCAATTAATTGTGATCTGCGGAAACAGGTGCCCTCAAACGTAGTTTTCTTTTATTAAGTAACTGAGTGAGATAAAGCAGGTAGGTTTATTTTAGACTCAAATCCAGTTCCATCTGTGCTGATTTATAATCTACAATGTTTCGTAAAACTATTGAGCTGAATGATTCAGTCAGAAATTCATTACGATAGTCGTCATTTCCTAAAATAGTTGACTGTGGTGTGGAAATTTGTTCCTATTAACTACGTTGTCCTGAATTCGGAAGGAAAAAAATTGAAATTTCTGTTTCCGTGATTTTTGTAGCTGATTATTTTTAAATTATAATGATTGGGACATTATTTGTTCTTAGTAGCACAAAAAATTAAAAACGTGGAGAGAAAGTTTAATTTGATTTACACTTCTAATAAGGGAAATGGTGTGCTACAGCAAATAACTGGTAAAAGAGGTTATGTGAGATTCACTTCGCACGTAGTGCGAAACTTAATTCGGGAAGCAGAGCTGAAGGCGCTTCTGACGTTCTGTCACAGTGGGCGACCGCGTTCGCAGCGGCGCTTAAATTATGAAGTGCAAACAGGAATTGAAGTTAATCGGGCGCGCCCAGGAAAAAAGGACAAAGGAGCGTGTTAAGCAGTGACGAAAAGAATGGAAAAAATAAAAAAATTATCTTCCACTTCAATAAAGGACCACTTGTCTTGAAAGCACAGAGAAGCAGTAAAGATTAGCGGTGAGAGGTAACGCTTGTTCTCTGCTCTTTATCAGTGACAACGTGATGGGCACGCCTTTATTTACAACTTGAATAACCGTTGTCTTTTCTAGTATTTTACAGAGAGCTTTATGGGCGTCTGTCGAAACAGAGGAAATGTAGGGGGCGCCATGATATACCCGCTGCCCAAGTCAGCTGTTTTCGCAATGCGTAATCTCTACGTGAGCGTCTCAAAGGACAGGCTAGTAATTCTCCCCGCCTTTGTTTCGCTGGCACGCAGATTACACTCCCCGGGACACGCCAAAACGCGACGTGGGCTCGGCAAATTCTTATGGAAGGCGCACGGCTCTTATCAACTGAGGTAGCTGCCTCAGCAACGCACAGCCATTTCTGCGAAACGGTGCTGAGTGGCGCTATTAATTCTACGGACACCTTCCACTATGGGGGGCGACAAACAAACTACGACAGCAATGCCTAAAAGGCTTGTAACATTTAATAATTTACAAATACGATTTCGTCTCCGATTTTCTATTTCAACACCTGAGGCTTTTTTTTCGTAATCAGTGCACGGAATTACTTTCACCGCAATTTAATCTTATAACACTGATGTACAACAAGGTGAATAAGACGTCGAAACAAGTAGCATTTTAGTCGGATTTAAAAGAACATGTTTTCAAATCGGTTGACGGAGAAATAAGCATAACAAAAGCAATAGAAATTACGATTAGATTCGATGTGAATGTCCAATAGGCGATAATATTTTAGGTTATGTCTGAATTTTGCATTATTATTCATCCAGCAAGGTTTTGAATAAATACAAGCTTACACGTTATTTTTGTTCGGCAGTATTAATATCCTAAGGAGAACAAAAACAATCAAATACGACATACAGCATTGGCGATTAGTAACATGTAAGACGTCGTTTGTTAGACGACATTCTTATGTCTGAGAGCCATAATTTACATTTCTTCTCGTGCACAGTAAAATTAAGTTTTTAAATTACGAATCAATAGACATGGGCTTTTCATTCGCGCATTCCTCACAAAATGTCTTTCCTCACATACGTATGTCTATTGTGAACATTTTTGCTGTTCTTTCTGTTTCCTGGTGTGCGAGTCTTTTACTGTTTTCCTCACAATTCGTGATCGAACAGCTATATTCTATAATTTCTGTCTGGTTATCTAACCTTTACTGTCTTATACTAATGAAGACTAGAGAATTTAGGCATTATGTTTAGAAGAAAGAAAAAAATGGAGACGTGCTGAAGTTGTCTTCAATATATATCTTGATCTGTAATTTCTGCTTATTATAAACGGCATCCTTCATAATTCTCCGTGGATGGCTACACTTTCATCACAATCGTAAGAATCTAAATGGTGTAGCCTTTTCCTCAAAATGTAGGCACACCCAAAACTGACACTGACCTCTATTTTGTATTTTTTTTTCATGCTTTACTTTTTGGAGATGTTTCGTAACGGGAATGGATCGCAAATGTGTATTTCCCTTTCGCCACACGAAACTTTCTGCACATGTCTGTTAGAAGCGCTTCTTCTACTTGAAAGTGGCACCTCGATTGGAGATGAAGAGGAAGAATGTTGCGGCTGGCTTGCTCGAATAAGCACATCACCCACTTCTTGAGAAAAACTGCGGTAGATTGAAACCAGGACGTCCGCTTTCTGAAATTGCCAACCACTGATTCAAAAAATAAGCAGTCGTGATGCCAAATTATACATCTTTCCATTTTCAAAAGACGGTAAGCTTCCCATAAATTTGCACGAAGTTTGCTCAATTCTAATAAACCTCATTTCTTAATCTTTGTACATAGTGCTCTACTGAATGGGTTAACTTCTCCTTCTTGATAACAACTATCAGGGCCATTTCAACCTAATCTCCTTTGACTTTTGCGGGACTGCTACGGTCGCAGGTTCGAATCCTGCCTCGGGCATGGATGTGTGTGATGTCCTTAGGTTAGTTAGGTTTAAGTAGTTCTAAGTTCTAGGGGACTGATGACCCAAGAAGTTAAGTCCCATAGTGCTCAGAGCCATTTGAACCATTTTTTTTTCCTTTGACTTTTTCGTGATGGTCAGGCGCTAACAATACATTAACAATAATACTGAATTATTTGATGCGGAACGGGTGCACAGCCTGTATGTAATTATTAAACACGATCGTTTCCTCTTATGGAAGTTAAATATTATTTTTTTTATTTACTGTGATTGCAATCTCGATTATTATTCCACATATTCAAGCAGCTGGGAGCACGTGACCAATCAGTACACACAGCAGTTCACAAAAATAAGCATTTGTTATATATATATAACACTAAAACCTGCAGGTAACCTTAACATGTAAGATTATTAACATATAAAATATAAGAAATATTAGAAGCTACCAGGAGGGTGCAGTATGAGATTATACAAGCTGTTCTCGCAAGCCAAATTTCACACGTAATTAAAAACATGAAATTAACCAAGTGCTACCTATACCAGGAATATGTAGTACCGGGAAGCGATCATGTATAAAACATCAAATTCAAGCAAAAGAAACCGTTGAATTTGTGAAAAAATATTAGAGTAAAACGCTTAACATCACCTCATATGAAAACTTTCTGTGGAAACCGAATATCAGTAATACGACGGCGTGCTTAAAAGTAATGCCTAAGATTTTGTGTGTGTGTGTGTGTGTGTGTGGATACTCCAAAGCTTTTTAAATAACAAACATTAACATTCTACATTTTTATTCTGCATGCCTACATATTTGCAGCCCTCTGCTGGCAGAGGACTTTGAATTGCCGCGTGTAGCACCGCGGAGTGGTGATAACTATGTCAGTGCTTGAGGAACAGCGTGCTATAATTGAGATTCGTATTCGAAGAGTTTGTCAGCACATGGTGCACCTTCTCCTTCAGTGGGACAATGCCAGACCACACACAAGCGCTACATCTGCAACAATCGGACGAATTTGCTTCACTGCCATCGATCATCCTCCATACAGTCCCGGCTTGCCCCCACACGACTTTCATCTGTTTCCGAAACGTAAAGAACACCATGGAAGACTTCACTTTAATAGTGATGAAGCGGCGCAAGCAGAGGTGAGAGTGTTCTCCGTCAACAGAGTCAACCGTTCTACAGTGACGGTATCAACAAACTGGTCTCTCATTGGGAGAAATTTGTTCGCCGCTAGGGTGACTTTATTGAGAATTAAATGGTTCAAATGCCTCTGAGCACTATGGGACTTAACTTCTAAGGTCATCAGTCCCTTAGAACTTAGAACTACTTAAACATAACTAACCTAAGGACAGCACACAAATCCATGCCGGAGGCAGGATTCGAACCTGCGACCGTAGCGGTCGTGCGGTTCCAGACTGTAGCGCCTAGAACCGCTCGGCCATCCCGGCCGGCGCGCATTAAATATATAGACGTGAAGAATACGGATGTAGAATATTAATGTTTGTTTTATTTAAAAAGCTTTAAGAGTTTTCACATCATAAATTCGGAGCCATTACATCACCCCCTCGTATTAGGAAGTTTAACAACTAGCTCGGCAAACACGTTACAGACTCCAGCGATCGCTGTCAGTAGATTTCCTTCGCCCACCAATGAAATATTTTTTTCTTAGTGCTTCCCTGCGGTTTGCAGTTCACAATAACGTCACTGACATTGAGATTGGGAGTATAGAACTGATGTGAAATCCCTTTGCCGTAATGCTCGAAACTGTGGGCGTCTATAATTCTACTCCCTTGGAACTCAGCTCTCTCCATGGGCTCACTGTGAACTTCAACGGCACGTTATCGTCAAATGGGTGTCTCTTCACACATCAGATCACATCGCATCACTTAACCCCGTACTGAACTCTGAAAGTGAAGTCACGAAGGACCACATGTCTCGCAGACCTTCGGAAATACAGTATCTTCACTAAGAAGAAACCAGCAACGATAGTAGACTTTAACAGATAAAAAAATTCACAACCGTTGTTCTTACAAAGATCGTATGGTAAATTTTCCACTGAGTTGAAAACTGAAAGAATAGGAAAACTGTAGTTCAAAAATTTCTCGAGGAAATATTTACATACAAACACGCCAAATAATATCTGTAACAGAGTAAAATGTTCAAATGTGTGTGAAATCTTATGGGACTTCACTGCTAAGGTCACCAGTCCCTAAGCTTACACACTACATAATCTAAATTATCCTAAGGACAAACACACACACACACACCCATGCCCGAGGGAGGACTCGAACCTCCGCCGGGACCTGTAACAGAGTAAATAGCGCTCTTATAACTACTTTTGTCTTGTTTCTTTCTAAGTGTCAAATAATGCGAAATTTTATTGTTTTTCTTCAACAGAGCAGATTTTTACATTGTTAAGATAATTTACATTTAAAATCCTCTTTTCTCAAATTTTTTCGACATACACGCGTTTGGTAGGCTGTTTAAGTGAATTTAAAATGTAAACAAAATCACTACGTTTAAGTCCTGAATTATTTTTTTAACAGCGCGTTTCAGAGGTTTTTCTACCATCCGCTTTGGTGTTTAGATCATGTGTATTACTCCTGATAAAGTAACCATGTCGAATTCTCTAGGATGTTTGAAGTTTATCTCTGTTATTTTAGAATACGTTTTGAGTATTAGTAAGAAAGAAAGCTCACCATAAGACTGCAGAGATGTCACATCAGTTCCAAAGTATTTCTTCTTACTAATCCACCAAAAGCGTCTGAAACAAGGTGATGAAATATTCTAGATATTTCGACACGTTTGATTCCTCAGGAGCAGTTCACATGAGCTAAACACCGGAACTGCCACTTGATCATGAACCAAACGCTCCGAAAACGGTCGTAAAAAATGTCAGTGTACGAGTACGCCGTGATTTTCTTCGTCCTTTTTTTATCTATTCATCTTATTTATGCGCAGCGTAAGCTTTTTCTTTGTGCAGATATCGTAAAACAGTCATACCGTCATTTGAACTGTGTTCTAGAATGAAACTCCTTGAAAGTTTAAAACTGTGTGGTTCGAATCAGATCCGAAAATCCGGCTGGAGTGGCCGAGCGGTTCTAGAGGCTACAGTCTGGAACCGAGCACCCGCTACGGTCGTAGGTTCGAATCCTGCCTCGGGCATGGATGTGTGTGATGTCCTTAGGTTGGTTAGCTTTAAGTAGTTCTAAGTTCTAGGGGACTGATGACCTAAGATGTTAAGTCCCATAGTGCTCAGAGCCATTTGAACCATTTGATTTGAAAACTGTGTGTCGGACCGAGACTGGAACTCGGAACGTTTTTCGAGTTCGAGTCTCGGTCCGGCACACAGATTTTCCTATCAGCGCACACTCCGCTATAGAGTGAAAATTTCATTCGGCATTCTGAAATGTTTTTACGTTCCGTTCCGTGACGTCCAGGACGAATAGGCCTCCCACTCCAACGGGAAAGAAATCTACAGCGTTGTCGCACTGACTACAATTCTGTACCCTCGTGCTCAGAGCCGGCGGTTCAGAACCCCTTTCAGAAGCGTGTGCAGCCTTTCGCCACAAAACGTTGTGGCCACAGGTCCGTTTTTTAGCCGCTACGGTTAATCCTGACATTCCTTTCCATAGTTTACGGGAAGTCGGATGACTGAAAATAAGGCGACTCGAAAGAAACTGGAGGCGAGGTGTCCGACACGGCGTGGGCGCGGCAACAGTGGTGGGTAGCGCGCTCCCCCAGGTACTCTGCACACGGCGCGCACCCTCGCTCTAGCACCTGCGCGCCCCTCCCCCTTTCCCCCTCCACTCGCCATTCTGAGCGCCTCCCCTCCCTCTCACACACATCCTGCCCCTGCACTGCGCCGCGCCGCGCCGCGCCGCGCAGAACCTGCATACAATAAACATGCTGCAGACACGATCACAGTAATTGGACTGCTGCAAGTCACCGGCGGGCTCAAATTGAGGCTTTCGCGTTTTCCATAAGATATTCATACATTCCATCTGCCTCAACTGTTTATATTTGCAATGAGTTAACTGGCACTCCTGCCGACATTTCGCAGTGATGTGGAAGACATATTCGTTTGCGTCTGTTGATGTCCCGGATTTAAGTGTTACATGTGGGAAAAGGTCCGACGACAAGACACTATTTTACGCTACGTTATCACTTTCTAGTGCGAAATCGCGGAGCCGTTTCCAACCAAGAAACTATTTTCGGAGAATTTACCCGATGTACAAGCGCCAGATCCCGATGGGTACTTCTTAATTATGAATATCACTACGGACAAAATAAAACTTTCTTTGCGTGTCTTTACTGACCAACTTTTCAGTCTCTTAAGAACTTTTTAGAGGAATAAAATGTTCAAATGTGTGTAAAATCTTACGGGACTTAACTGCCAAGTTCATCAGTCTCTAAGCTTACACACTACTTAACCTAAATTATCCTAAGGACAGACACACACACACACACACCCATGCCCCAGGGAGGACTCGAACCTCCGCCGGGACCAGCCGCACAGTCCATGATTTAGAGGAATCTGAATGCGTTATAGGCTATTTGGCTTTCAGGAAGGATGATAATTTATTTTTCCGTCGTTTTCCATAAATCACTTGAGGCCAGTTCTAGGATGGTTCCTCCAAGGATGCTGATTCATTGCATTGTTCGATCCTTGCTTACCTGCACCAACGCTTCGCCACTAGAGAGACCCACGCCCATGGGGCGTTAAACTTAAAAAATGGTTCAAATGGCTCTGAGCACTATGGGACTTAACTGCTGTGGTCATCAGTCCCCTAGAACTTAGAACTACTTAGAACTTACAGACTGTAGCGCCTAGAACCGCACGGCCACTCCGGCCGGCGGCGTTAAACTCTGCCTTCGTTTCCTCACATGGAAGATGATTATGTAAACCACGACAAACATAACCTTCAGAAGGAATCTGAGCAGCGGAAGTCACTAGCAAATTATGATAAAGCAGTAATTATACAGTATGTCACAAACCTTATTCAAAATTACACAGACGGGAGAACAACGCTCATTGGGTACTTTGAGCTAAGGAATTAATTGTCGATTCGTCAACAAAAACAATGACATGCAAACTCTTGCAAGACCGATTCTGGAATACTGCTCCTCAGTCTGGAATCCTCACCAGGCTGGATTAATAGAAGAAACAGAGAGAGACAGAGAGATATCCAAAGAAGAGCGACGTGTTTCGTCACGGGATTCCTTTATGAAGATGCTCGACAAACTCCAGTGGTCCAACAAGAGAGGAATTTTCTATCACGGAGAGGTTTACTTTAGAAATTCCGTGAGCGTGCATCCCAAGAAGAGTCGGTCACCATTTTGCTTCCTTCCATAAGCGTCTCGCGAAACGACCACAATGAGAAAATACTTTTAAAAAATTAGAACTCATACCGAGAAAATTATTGGATATAAGATCCGCCTGATATGCAAAACACTGTTTCTTCTTATGACTCAAACATGTTTCAGCGCCTCTGTGCCATCGTCAGTTGGTTTTCTTTATCCAAACCTGTGACATGTGAACATATTTTATGTGATACTTAATTACAAAAATTAGGCCTAAAGACTTTTTTTTCGTCATTACCTTCATTTTACATTAAACGGCTAGGCAAGTCCATTTGTACAGAGTGGCAATTATTGAACTATACGAAATAAATTCGTCATAACTTCTGAACGGCTTGCATTAGGACGTTCAAACTGCACGGTTGGCTGCAGGGCATGATGGGAATTAGTATGCGCTGTATGGTTTGGTTTAGCGACGAAGCACACTTTCATTTGGATGGGTTCGCCAATAAGCAAAAATGGAGCATTTGGGGAGCTGAGAATCCGCTTTTCGCGATCGAGAAGTCTCTTCACCCTCAACTTGTGACTTCAACCTCAACTTGTGACTGTGTGGCGTCAATGACGAGTCACGGAATAATCGGTGCAATATTCCTTGATGGCACGGCGACTGGCGAACGGTACGTAAATGTTTTGGAAGATGATTTCATCCCCATTATCCAAGGTGACCCTGATTTCGACAACATGTGGTCCATGCAAGACGGAGCCCGACCTCATCGAAGCAGAAGAGTGATTGATGTGCTGGAGGAGCAGTTTGGGAACCGTATTCTGGCTCTGGGGTACCCAGAGGCCACTGGCATGCGATTCGATTGGCCGCCATATTCTCCGGATCTGAACACATGCAACTCCTTTTTGAGGGGCGGTATTAAAGACAAGGTGTACAGCAATAACCTCAAAACCATTGCTGATCTGAAAACAGCCGCCGGTCGGAGTGGCCCAGCGGTTCTAGGCGCTACAGTCCGGAACCGCGCGACCGCTACGGTCGCAGGTTCGAATCCTGCCTCGGGCATGGATGTGTGTGATGTCCTTAGGTTAGTTAGGTTTAAGTAGTTCTAAGTTCTAGGGGACTGATGACCTCAGAAGTTAAGTCCCATAGTGCTCAGAGCCATTTTGAAAAGAGTCATTCAGAGGTCATCGACAGCATCGACATTCCGACACACCAGCGGGTCATGCAGATTGTCGCTACATATCATAACCTAAGTCCGAATATCTGTAGTGATGTTTACATGTTGAATCAAGTGTGCGCACGCCGTAGTTTGTAACTAATTTCCGTTTTTTTTAACATATATATCTCAATATTTGTTACCCTATACATTATCATGTAGAGTAGGTTGTCATCTGCGACCAAATGATGTTAATGTGGATATGGTTGGTGACTTAACACATCACTCTATGTTTAAATCTAATTTTGCCGTGTCAAGATATTTCGCGCATATATTTACTGTTACTTACACTTTGCTTTGGTATATCCTCTTTCCTTTGTGTTCCCGTGAGTTGGTGAGAACCACATACAAATAATACATATATTTTGCAGAATTTTGTTTGTAACAAAGTGAAAAGCGTTTGTTACGTACAGTGATGTGTTAAGTTACCAACCAAATTCACATTAACATCCTTCGGATGCATATGATATGCTACCAGTACATGATAATGTACAAATTGACCTGCACAACCGTTTAATGTGAAATTAAGGTAATGACAAAAACAAATTAAATCTTTCTTTAGGCGTAATTTTCGTAGATTAGTTATCATTTAAAACGTGTCCCCATTTCACAGTATTGAATAAAGGAAACCCACTGATGATGGCACAGAGATACTGAATCATGTTTGGGCCATATGAAAAGCAGTCTTTGTATAGTAGGCGGATCTTACTTCCAATAATTTTAATTGACAAATGCAAGAGCAGGAAACCCAAATGATGTACAATTCATGCGGGGGTTTATCAACAGTGATTCTTCCCACGCACCATTCGCGAATGGGAAGAGAAGCGGGGCAAATGGTCGCTATACCTGAAGCACCCTCTGCCACATACCATGAGGTAGCTTGTGGAGTGTGGATATAGATGCAGAACCGAATATTCAGTTTTTTTGACGTAAACAATTGACACTTAATAACAACTTATGCTCATAGCAGTTGCTCAGTGTGACGATCGCCAGTCTTAACACATGCAATGGTCACGTTTGGACAGATAAAAATGCCTCCGCCACGCTTACCTCTAGTCACCAGGGACAACGCTCTATCTCTTTGTGGGCATTAACAGTAGAAATGGCATCTTATTTGCTGTCACCCACATTATGTGTTATTAATTCGAGATATGCTGCAACACTTGTCGGAGACTGCACCTATTTGTCTCCGCGAGAGGATGTGGTTTCAGCACAACGGTGCACCAATCCACTTCCATGTTACACTGTCATGACTGTAGTCGAAGGAGAGATCCTGTCCTATGGCAACTGTTATCGCCAGATCTCACTCCCTTGGTTTTTTCCCCCGTATGGGGTTACATGAAATCGTTGCTTGACGCAGCACTAGCAAAAACTGATCCTATCTGCCCGTTTCATTATGCAACAGACAGCAGGGATATTTGGGACACTGGGCGTCAGCATTTTCAACAGGTGATGAGCTTACCCCATCAGTCCAAAAAGTTTAGAGACTGGCTTAATAAAAATAGAGAAACATTAATATGGCCGTTTTAATGCTTCAGATCTTCTACATAGGCCCCCCGTCCCTCTCACTTGAGCACTTGAGTAAAACGCAAAGAACTTTCGTACAACCATATGAAACTGTCACAAGAGTCCTTGTTTGAGATGTTTTTCAACTCGCACCTCACATTGGCTTGAATGTCTGTTGTATCGTCAAAACTTTGCCACTTCATGTGAATTACCACACTTTGTATTTTTGTGGGTAGTTCGTACTGATGACACCAAGTCTCATCACCCGCGACGACTTTTTTCCAAGTTTTGAATTTCAGTCGAATCGCAGCATGCGTCCACACGTCTTTCTCTTTGTTCGGGAGCGATGGGTCTAACTTTGCACACACTTTCGTCATCTTGAAAACATTCTGAAGAATGTCTTGAACGCCTGATTTAAAGATGTTGCTCCATTGTGACACAACGGTGTTGACCCACTACGGCTGCACGTTCACTGCTTAACTCTTCCTGCTCGCAACTGATTGGTCGAAAGCACATCTGTTGTTTACAGTTGTTAGTTCAAGCTTCGACCGTAGTCGCCGGCCGAAGTGGCCGAGCGGTTAAAGGCGCTACAGTCTGGAACCGCACGACCGCTACGGTCGCAGGTTCGAATCCTGCCTCGGGCATGGATGTGTGTGATGTCCTTAGGTTAGTTAGGTTTAAGTAGTTCTAAGTTCTAGGGGACTTATGACCACAGCAGTTGAGTCCCATAGTGCTCAGAGCCATTTGAATCGACCGTAGTCGCTGAGCTGACGTCGTTTATACTGTACACACAGGAAAAAAATCAGTCTCTATACTTTTTGCATGGACGGTGTATGTTGTAGCTATGTCGTGTAAATTGTTTATGTCAAGAGAAAGCTAAATACAAATTTCCGACCATTAGTCCCTTATTTCAAAGTATCCAGTTCAGGATCCTTTTTAATTTGTATAGTTTTAGCCATAAGCGTTTGGGAACTTCTGTCTGTGGCAGTAATAGTCCATCCAAAATATTTAAGTGCCTGAGTGGTGCAGCTCTACAGCTCAAAGGAGACCGTGGATTTGGAGAGGGAAACCTTTAAAAAATCTAAATGTATTTGACAGGATAAGTCTATCAATAGAATGCGATGGAGCAGGAGTAAGATTAGTACTACTACTATTAGTGGTAGAGTAGTAGTTTAATCATCCATTATCACTTTTAAAAGAATATTGCACATTTCGTGGTATTACAATTTAAGAACAACAAAAATGAAAAATTTTATATATACAGGCATTTACACACTGATAGGTGCAGTCTGGCAAGGACGGGACATGTAGTCAGCCGTGGCCTTATAGTAGGAACCATCTAGGCATTCGCCTGAAGTAATTTAGGGAAAACAACGAAATCTTCAATCAGGATGGGCATGTGGAGCTTGGAGCCTCCATCCTCCCGAATACAGGGCCAGTCTTTTGGAAACCATGTTACCACATTAGGTTTATCCCTAGCGTACAACACTGTTCCGCAAAGAAGTTATTTAATAATGTAAAACCCAGTGCTACGCTGTTCATTTATTTCTCCCTCCCAGGCACTGGGAGATCAACAGTTCTTAAATTCCAGCGTGGTCTGTGCAACCAGACCACTTATATAACGCCATGTGCATGTTGACTGACGTTATCATTCTTTTTAATCGAGTTAAACAAATACATGACTGAATTACTTCATGCGATACCCGGTATAATGATATTATCTGCAGTTACTTACGATTAAAGCCTCAAAATGTTTTGTTGTTCTGCTACTAATCGATATTTTTTTAACATCCATCTCTGCAAATTTAGAAATGAATCACGTACTATTATTGGACAGTTTTCCGTTTAAATTACTATCTTTTTTCGGATAGTCGTAAGACCTGTGAAGAAAAATTCTCCTAATTATCAGTATCAAATGTGATCCGGAATTAAGGCTTCGGATTCGTATTAGAAAAGAACTAGATTGTTTTGAGATCCATATCAGTTTTCCGTTGTTTCTCTAAACGATGCATCGCATCGTTTTCGTACTTCAGAAAATTGGTACACATATTCTCTCCCTAAAGGCAATTACGAGTGATAGAAGCCATATTCGCAGGATAATGACGTTTATTAATCCACAGTTCATTTTACAATGATCTTAGACACGTCAGCTTAATAAAATGTAAAATGTAATTAAAAGCTCACATGTTTATACGTACGGATATATAAATAATTACAGGAGTATTTTAAAATAGTTTGTACGTTGCGTACAACGCTGTTTTATATATACGAGCTTGGAAACAAGTTAGATAATTATGCCACAACTAATGATAAACTCCTCATTCACATCTCATTACACCCACCGTTTCCTCTGACAGCAGGAGCATGACGATAGCCTGCTTTCCATGAAATTAATTGTACTCTCCCATTTACCGATCTCGAAAACTGAATTCCCATCCCTCCATACCGAAGAAAAAAGTGCACAGAGATATGAAATGCATCATAGATCTTGAACATACGATTTTCTGCTAACATGAATTATATTGTATCTTCTATAATGACTGAAATATTTTCTTATTAATTTCAGTTATATTTTTACCAACCTCCACTTCGTGTATCTAAATAACACTTCACTGTATCGTGTGTTTTAATGAAGACTAGTGTTATAACTGTCATTTAAATTATATTAGTGTAACTTTTGTGGCTGTTGTTCATAGTCGTGACGTGGTTCATAATCAGAACATCATGGTCGCCTTTGAATGAAAAACATTATATTAATAAAATCCAATATTGCAATTTCGGCCATGTGGCCATGATAAAGTTGAGTTTTGCAATTTAGAAATTAATGAAACAAAATTTTTGCAGTACTCCAGTCTACACTGCAATAGCATGTTACGTTAATACACAGTTTTGCAGTGAAAAGTGAACATGATGTCCTTTAAAAATATATTATTTTCAGTTAGCACTTTACCTTCGTCGGCAGTGCATTGTTTCATTTGATTATGAGGGAGAAAATACTGTTCTGACATTGTCCTCTTTTTTTCCTTGGTCATGTCATTTCCATGACCATGGACAGAGTTGCAGAATAACAGACACAAATATCTATTAAGGTGTATAGTGGATTCAGGCTATGTCTTTATAATCCTTAACCCTTTAAACAGATTTTAGCAATGAGTCTGATTTTTAATTAGTTCCCTAGTTTGAAAAATGCGACCATATTTTATGGATCTGATCCCCAAAAATGATTCCATAGCTAAGATCCGTGTGTAGATAGGAATAGCATGCATCTAAGAGGCACTTCGTGTCCCACGTTGGTGACAGGACTGTAAGAGCATAATATGCTGATGACTTTCTCATTGCTGGCAGTTTTGGGTGCTCATTCCAGTTCAACTGACCACCAATATTCATCCTTAAAAATGCGGTGTTTATTACACAATTATAGAATTGTTATATACGTTTCATGTGAGCGTAAAAGAATGCATTTATTCATACACATCCTCGTCGACACCTTTAGGCTAAAATCAATTCATTGCATACTTTTGCAACTCTGCTGACTACATCACAATTTCATGTACATCTAACACTTTTCTGTACCTTCAGTCATACAATAATCAGAACGTACTGTGGTGTCACAACACGGTTTCATTAACACAGTACTGACTGTGGCAATCCATTCTCGAACCCTGTCGCTGTTCATACGATGATCCAGTATTACTATTTTGTTGCCTTATATGAATTCGGTAATCGTGCGGTAATTTACTGTGCAAGCTATAGACTTCACTTGACAAGCCGTAATTTCAATCGATACAACGAACTTACTTATTGGTAATTATTTGTTGTTATTACTGGAAGTTTTTCTATTATGTTCTCTCCATATGTTCATTTCCTCTTACTCAAATATTCTTGGCTCCTACGTATTTACAGCGTATGTGAGTGAACACCAAGTCAGAAGGTATGTAAAGGGTTCCCACTGTGTGAGACTGCGTGTTTCTTCTTGGATCCGAACGTATGAATAGCTTTTCATGTGCCGACACCATTCGAAGAAATCTTGCTCCTCATGGTCTCCAACGGGAGTTTATTCGCCTGTATAGCGATTCTTTCGTGTTCTTACCGACTTCTGTAGCTCTGAATTTACGATTTTAATCTCGAAAGTGAACTCGTCGTTGATACCACTCCATTACAACAAAAGCCTCGAACTGTGTATTTTTTTTTTTTTCTGAACTTATTACCTTCACCTAAGCAGTACGCTTGACGTCAGAAGAAACTATAAACGTTAAGCAATTATTTATGAAAGGAATAATCCGAAAGAATTGAGATATGAAATGGATGGATGCAGTGGGATTAACGTATGAAGAAGTGCGAGTTATTCAGGTTTGAATACGTTGAATATAGGCATACGAATCGGCCTAAGCGTATATTCGGGCGGCTGCGGACGTTCGACCTGGTAATGACGGCATAACTTCCTGCTTGCGTTCTTAAGAAATTTGTGTCTTACTTCCAAAGTTTCAGAAATCTTACAAAGGGAAATAGCGGAATCGTAATACAGCACAGCTGAACTCACTCAAATGCCATCACTAACATAAATATTTTAGACCGAGATATAACACAACGAATGTGCCCATTTGCCTTAATTATATTTAGTGGAATAAATACCAAGAACGGGACCACAGGCACTGTAAACTACATTCTTTACTATTGGATTCAGGAGCTTCAGTCATACATAACTATATATTCTACTAATATTGATCATTTCAATAGCCGCTTCTAATAATATCGTAATGATGTTAAATCTTAGATAAAGCAACCTAAAATTTCATTCATGCAACCGCAGATTCAACGGAACCCTCGACAACTAAGGCAAAAAGACTTCCTGAGAATAATTCACGGACATGTCGTTTGAGACATCCAGAATACCGTTATTTTATTGCAGACTAAGGTGATGAACTGTATCTCGCTACAGTTTTAAAGGCGGCTAAATTTAAACTAGCAAATACATACAGAAAAATAAATATTAATGTCTTTAAACCAGTATTATCCATTAGAAATATGTTTACAAGTGTGTCAGAAATATATTTAAATGTGCGTTTGCTTATTATTTATAGAAACAGGAAAACCTAGAGCGCTCCATGTGAGAAAAAACTGTCGAATTTGTTAGTTTAATAAATAGTGAATTACGTATCCTGCCCATAATTAAATCACGGATGATGCTTGTGTAGTATATGGTGAAGATGATCTCAGGTATCTAGTATACAGCCTCCATTTTAAAAACATTAGTTCAGGGTTTTTAGCCATAAGCTAGACAAATAATTAGAAAGCTGTTATTATTTTTCACGATGTCAGTACTTCTAAATTGTCGAAGCGAACAGTTACTTATTATGTTGTTCTTTTATTGCAGGTGAGTGCCTACCCACGCTCTGGATGCCGGAATCAAGAACTACGTAGCGGAACACCCAACACAGACAAGTTTACTTTTCCCTTACATTATTCGCAGACTCATTCCAAAATATATATCTACAGTGTGCTTCTTGATTTGATTGCAACATGCTTTAGAGTTAGTGTTTATGAAGTTCATTCCTTGTATCCTGAAGGAACATGAACATAATTAATGATGGAATCACGTTTTAATTTTGTTACTTCGAAAACAACGCTCTCCACGTCTGCAAGCTCAAGCCGCCGAATCTGTACGTAAATTGTCGTAGAGGATAAAGGCTTACTAACACAGCACCGCTCAGGTTCTGTAGTTTGTCTAACGTGATCAAATACGAACACATTGACTATTTGTCCATTGCGAGAAATTCAACGACTTTTTCCCAGACCAAGGCAACATTAACAAGCAGTTACAGTAGCTATAATTACCTGCTTCTGAATATTTTGTCGTTCATATGCAATGTTTTATTTGCAATTCTTAATATTTGTTGAAAAATTTTCCGCAGTTGCTCGTTCAGTACCGTTCATTTTTTAACTAAAATTTACAGTATTCGTCTTTTGCACATTGATTTTATTTTTATTTTTTTTCACACATCGTAGAAGTGTGAGAACTCGCTTTTCAGGCCTATGGGATGATCTAAAAGTGACAGAAAAATGATTTATTTCGAAGTGACTGGTCAGAGGGCGATACAGATATTACAAAAATGCTTAGAACATAAGATATTCTTTTTTAAGGTATCTTTTTTAAAGGAAAGAATATCTGAAGGACAAAAAAGTGAAATTTTCAGATGAGTCAGTTGCTTGTATAATTAACAGCAACATAGATCACAGTACTGTGGTTTGTCTGTCCACAAAACTTTTAAACAGACGGCCATAGATATTCATTTGTACCGTAGATGTGACGGTGGTCAGCATCTGCTTGACCACTACAGTACTGAAAAGTGTAATTATTCCCGACTTTTTATTTTCATTATTATGAAAAAAATACATTTATATGAGAACCATTTCCTCCATTTACCTGCAAAATTATTTTTTACATGTTTCTGTTACTTTTGGATCACTATATAGTTCTGTTTATGAATTAGTAAGATCAGTTTCATGATTATTTAGAGTACGAAGGAAAATCAAAGAAATGAACGACAGCTGTGGTATTCATTAACATCAGAGATGTATTCCGCTGCGGGAATCCTTATCTTTTAGTGATTACTGAAAAGTTATTAAAGTGGGGTAATAAAAGGATGCATTGTCTAGAACAAGTTAAAAGCCTTTGGAAGTCACTTTCTGCCAGCTCCGAGAGAAAAATTCGTGAAAGGAAATTAGTATTATAGCATACGACTAAGTATGATCGAATCCGAAACCTTTCAGCTTCCTAGCAATAGGTGGAGATGAGAAAATTTTCTGCAAATATTAGGACAAAGCACAGGGATAATCGTGCGATTATGAAGCAATGATAACTTCCTTTTGTACCACAATAAAGCAAACAACTATTCTCACAGTAAGCGTCTTGGGAAATTGAATCTGAGGCTCAAGATGTAAACAAGAGAAAAGAAAAGCTTTCTTGAGGGTTAGATTTTTAAATCGAGATTAGTTAATAGTAGTCGGTGTGAAGCGAGGATAATTCTAAATATCGACACGAGAAATTCACGGAGGAGATACCATAGTCAGTCTTTTTTTTTTTTAATGGGACATCATTGAGCACAATTAACAAATTCCAAATTTTCAAACTGTATTGACGCAGCACTGAAAGCCAAATACATAACTCGAAATACATCAGTTCAATTTTTTACCCAATGAGTGACTAGTTACTGACTGTATTTCGTTCTGTCATAGTAATGGAAATGTAAATATTTACTTTTTCGTAACATTTGATTAATAGAACACATAGGCAAATGCAAAGAAATCTCAAGTTGTCAATATAAATCTGAACATATTTGAGCTCCTTATTTTAATTACCGTCTAGACCTTTTCTTTAACTTATTTAATTCCGCTTACATGTTTCAGGATGCAGATATCGGTACAAACTGCAAATAAATTGAGAAAGCGTAAAATAAGGAACTTCATTTATATGGTTACGTCAATGGTTTTCCTGCTTCTCATTTTATTCTCTCTCAGTTTGTTTGCGGTATCTGGTAATGCCGATATGACAAAACCTTTATGAGAGCGGAATTTTGTAACTTAAATATGCGAACAGGGTAGCAACTGGAAAGTTGTCCCTCGATAAATTTATAAGAAAACAACCTTGTTTCTTTTGAGAAATCACACAATTTTATGTAAGATTGTTTCTCACCTCTTGAGACATTGTTTTGTACGTGACTCAAAATATTCATATTCATCACACGTTGTACCACTCTCCCTCTCCCTTCGTGCAAGTGGAGACGTTAATAACCACAGATAGTTGATTAAAATGTAATTCCGTTATTTCTATGGCATTTTTGTTTCAAAAAGTTTGCCCTTCACTGGTAGCACTGTACATGATGTCAAGTAACGTTCCCCACGCATTCGTCAAACCCAGATCCTCCCATCGGATAGCCAGCTCATATAAAGTGATCATCGCTCCAAATCACGTGTTTCCAGACGTCCACTGCCCAGTGGCGACGCTGTTTACACCACCTGAAGATCTCTCAGCATTGACTACACAAATGTGTGCTATTTGAGGAGCTACTCGACCATTTACCAACTTCTTTTTAACTCCCTACACACAGTCATGGTGCTAGCTAACTGATGGTAGCACTTTGGAACTCACAAGTGATTTCCTCCATTGATTTGGTGTGAGTTTTCTCGACCATCCTGGGCAAAGCTCGACCGTCCCTATCTGTCAATGCATGAGGTCTGTCTGGCCTTGATTTAGTTGTGGTTGCTCCTTCACGTTCCCACTTAACAGTCACATCACCAACAATCGACTTCAGCAACTTAGAAGTGCCGAACATCCGTGACGGATTTGTTACTCTGGTGACATCCAATAATTAGCCCTCGTTCAACATCACTGAGGTCTCCTGTCCGACCCTTCTGCCGTTACTGCTTAACTAGTGCTCTACTGCATTGGCTCCTTACTTAGCTTGCATTTATCGCGAATCTCTTGCCCAACATAAAGTCCAGAGCGACTGGAAAAAAGCGCAGGTGACGCCTGTATATAAAAAGGGTAGAAAAACGGATCCTCAAAATTACAGACCAATATCCTTAACATCGGTTTGTTGCAGGATTCTCGAACATATTCTCAGTCCGAATATAATGAATTTCCTTGAGCCAGAGAAGTTGCTGTCCATGCATCATCACGGCTTTAGAAAGCATCGCTCCTGCGAAACGCAACTCGCCCTTTTTTCACATGATATCTTGCGAACCATGGATGAAGGGTATCAGACGGATGCCATATTCCTTGACTTCCGGAAAGCGTTTGACTCGGTGCCCCATTGCAGACTCCTAAGGTACGAGCATATGGGATTGGTTCCCAAATATGTGAGTGGCTCGAAGACTTCTTAAGGAATAGAACCCAGTACTTTGTCCTCGATGGTAAGTGTTCATCGGAGGTGAGGGTATCATCTGGAGTGCCCCAGGGAAGTGTGGTAGGTCCGCTCTTGCTTTCTATCTACATAAATGATCTTTTGGATAGGGTGGATAGCAATGTGCGGCTGTTTGCTGATGATGCTGTGGTGTACGGAAAGGTGTCCTCGTTGAGTGACTTTAGGAGGATACAAGATGACTTGGAAAGGATTTGTGATTGGTGTAAAGAATGGCAGCTAACTCTAAATATAAATAAATGTAAATTAATGCAGATAAATAGGAAAAAGAATCCCGTAATGTTTGAATACTCCATTAGTAGTGTAGCGCTTGACACAGTCACGTCGATTAAATATTTGGGCGTAACATTGCAGAGCGATATGAAGTGGGACAAGCATGTAATGGCAGTTGCGGGGAAGGCGGATAGTCGTCTTCGGTTCATTGGTAGAATTTTCGGAAGATGTGGTTTATCTGTAAAGGAGACCGCTTATGAAACACTAATACGACCTATTCTTGAGTACTGCTCAAGCGTTTGGGATCCCTATCAGGTCAGATTGAGGGAGGCCATAGAAGCAATTCAGACATCACCTTTCCTTCTTTGTTATGCCTTTCATATATGAACAAAAGTACCGTTGGTAGCAATTACCCTCGATCATTTAGTGCACACTGGCTGGCGGAGTATATATGTAGCTGTAGAGTATTACAGGTAATCAATTCAATGTAAATGAGTAATCCTAAGGTATTCCACAAAAAAATATCTATTCTGCCGAAACCCTAACAAAAATGGAAGCTGCCGACTAGTGTACACATTTTAGAATGAAGCTTAAAAAGTATTATCTAAGATTTCATATACTACACTACTGGCCATTAAAACTGCTACACCACGAAGATCACGCGCTACAGAGGCGAAATTTAACCAACAGGAAGAAGATGCTGCGATATGCAAATGATTAGCTCTTCAGTGCATGCACACAAGGTTGGCGCCGGTGGCGACACCCACAACGTGTTGATATGAGGAAAGTGTCCAACCGATTCCTCATACACAAACAGCAGTTGACTGGCGTTGCCCGGTGAACCGTTGTTGTGATGCCTCGTGTAAGGAGCAGAAATGCGTATCATCACGTTTCCGACTTTGATAAAGGTCGGATTGTAGCCTATCGCGATTGCGGTTTATCGTATCGCGACATTGCTGCTCGCGTTGGTCGAGATCCAATGACTGTTAGCAGAATATGGTATCGATGGGTTCAGGAGGGTAATACGGAACGCCGTGCTGTATCCCAACGGCCTAGTATCACTAGCAGTCGAGATGACAGCCATCTTATCCGCATGGCTGTAACGGATCGTGCAGCCACGTCTCTAACCCTGAGTCAACAGATGGAGACGATTTCAAGACAACAACCATCTGCACGAACAGTTCGACGACGTTTGCAGCAGCATGGACTATCAGCTCGGAGACCATGGCTGCGGTTACTCTTGACGCTGCATCACAGACAGGAGCGCCTGCGATGGTGTACTGAACGACGAACCTGGGTGCACGAATGGCAAAACGTCATTTTTTCGGGTGAATCCAGGTTCTGTTTACAGCATCATGATGGTCGCATCCGTGTTTGGCGACATCGCGGTGAACGCACATTGGAAGCGTGTATTCTTCATCGCCATACTGGCGTATCACCCGGCGAGATGGTATGGGGTGCCATTGGTTACACGTCTCGGTCACCTCTTGTTCGCATTGACGGCACTTTGAACAGTGGACGCAGGATAATGCACGACCACATGTTGCAGGTCCTGTACGGGCCTTTCTGGATACAGAAAATGTTCGACTGCTCCCCTGGCCAGCAGATTCTCCAGATCTCTCACCAACTGAAAACTTCTAATGGTGGCCGAGCAACTGGCTCGTCACAATACGCCAGTCACTATTCTCTATACGAATGTGATGATGATGAAGTCCCATACTCCTTGACAGATCGTAGGGGAACGGTGCGGGAGACCCGCGACGCCGTACTAGGCAAGGTCCTGGTGGAGGTGGTTTGCCATGGTTTCCTCCGACCGTAATGGGGATGAAAGATGATGATGAAGACGACACAACAACACGCAGTCGTGTCGAGGCAGATGAAAATCCCTGACCCCGCCGGGATTCGATCCCGGGACCCCGTACTCGGGAAGCGAGAACGCTACCGCGAGACCACGAGCTGCGGAATAAGTTCACAGATATCTGCGTGGCTTGAAGACTTCTAAGAAATAGAACCCAGTATGTTGTCCTCGACGGCGAGTGTTCATCAGAGACAAGGGTATCGTCAGGAGTGCCTGTGGTGTCACCGCCAGACACCACACTTGCTAGGTGGTAGCTTTAAATCGGCCGCGGTCCATTAGTACATGTCGGACCCGCGTGTCGCCACTGTCAGTACTTGCAGACCTAGCGCCACCACATGGCAGATCTAGAGAGGCGGACTAGCACTCGCCCCAGTTGTACGACGACTTTGCTAGCGACTACACTGACGAAGCCTTTCTCTCATTTGCCGAGAGACAGTTAGAATAGCCTTCAGCTAAGTCCATGACTACGACCTAGCAAGGCGCCATTAACCATATCTGGAGAGAGTCTCATTTGTATAGTCAAGAGCGATGTACCACAATGATGGAATGAAAAGTTAAGTATAACCTAAGCTGCATACTTTTCTCTATAGCTTTCACAACTTATCCTGTTCCAGACTTCACACCCGTCTGCGTTAGTTAGCGTGCATTTCAGCCTCCTCTATCTACAAGGTGTTGGCACATTTGCCAACACATCAGTGCCCCAGGGAAGTGTGGTAGGACAGCTGTTGTTCTCTGCATACATAAATGATTTAGCGGACAGGGAGATGAGCAATCGGCGGCTGTTTGCTGATGATGCTGTGGTGTACGGTAAGGTGTCGCAGATGAGTGACTGTAGAGAGATACAGTACGACTTAGACAAAATTTGTAGCCTGCATCTTGTGGTCGTGCGGTAGCGTTCTCGCTTCCCACGCCCGGGTTCCCGGGTTCCATTCCCGGCGGGGTCAGGGATTTTCTCTGCCTCGTGATGGCTGGGTGTTGTGTGCTGTTCTTAGGTTAGTTAGGTTTAAGTAGTTCTAAGTTCTAGGGGACTGATGACCATAGATGTTAAGTCCCATAGTGCTCAGAGCCATTTGAACCATTTGAACAAAATTTGTAGTTGGTGTGATGAATGGCAGTTAGTTTTAAAGGTGGAAAAATGTAAGTTAATAAGGATGAGTAGGAAGAACAAAAATTTGACTTTCGGATACAGTATTTCTAGTCTCCTACTTAACACCGTCAAGTCATTTAAGTATCTGGGTGTAACGTTGCAAAGCGATATTAAATGGAACGACGATGTGAGAACTGTGGCAGAGAAGGGAGTTTATTGGGAGGATTTTAGGACAGAGTGGTCCACCTCTAAAGGAGACCGTATATAGGACGCTGCTGAGACTTATTCTTGAGTACTGCTCAAGTGATCCGTTCCAGGTCGGATTGAAGGAAGACATCGAAGCAGTTCAGAGACGGGCTGCTAGATTTGTTAGCGGTAGGTTCGAACAACATGTAAGTGTTCCGGAGATGCTTCGGGAACTCAAATGGGAATGGTTGGTTGGTTGTTTTGGGGAAGGAGACCAGACAGCGAGGTCATCGGTCTCATCGGATTAGGGAAGGACGGGGAAGGAAGTCGGCCTGCCCTTTGAAAGGAACCATCCCGGCATTTACCTGGAGGGATTTAGGGAAATCACGGAAAACCTAAAACCCGGACGCGGGATTGAACTGTCGTCCTCCCGAATGCGAGTCCAGTGTCTAACCACTGCGCCACCTCGCTCGGTCTCAAATGGGAATCCCTGGAGGGAAGGCGACATTCTTTTCGAGGAATACTACTGAGAAAATTTAGAGAACCGGCATTTGAAGCTGACAGCAGGGCGATTCTACTGCCACAGACACACATTGATCGTTAGGACTCATTCGGATGCATATAGATAGTCGTTTTTCTCTCGTTCTATTTACGTGTTGAGCAAATTAAGAAAATGACTCGTTGTGGTACGGGGTGCCCTCCGCCACGCTCGTTAAGGTGGACTGCGGAGTATCGATGTACACTCCTGGAAATGGAAAAAAGAACACATTGACACCGGTGTGTCAGACCCACCATACTTGCTCCGGACACTGCGAGAGGGCTGTACAAGCAATGATCACACGCACGGCACAGTGGACACACCAGGAACCGCGCTGTTGGCCGTCGAATGGCGCTAGCTGCGCAGCATTTGTGCACCGCCGCCGTCAGTGTCAGCCAGTTTGCCGTGGCATACGGAGCTCCATCGCAGTCTTTAACACTGGTAGCATGCCGCGACAGCGTGGACGTGAACCGTATGTGCAGTTGACGGACTTTGAGCGAGGGCGTATAGTGGGCATGCGGGAGGCCGGGTGGACGTACCGCCGAATTGCTCAACACGTGGGGCGTGAGGTCTCCACAGTACATCGATGTTGTCGCCAGTGGTCGGCGGAAGGTGCACGTGCCCGTCGACCTGGGACCGGACCGCAGCGACGCACGGATGCACGCCAAGACCGTAGGATCCTACGCAGTGCCGTAGGGGACCGCACCACCACTTCCCAGCAAATTAGGGACACTGTTGCTCCTGGGGTATCGGCGAGGACCATTCGCAACCGTCTCCATGAAGCTGGGCTACGGTCCCGCACACCGTTAGGCCGTCTTCCGCTCACGCCCCAACATCGTGCAGCCCGCCTCCAGTGGTGTCGCGACAGGCGTGAATGGAGGGACGAATGGAGACGTGTCGTCTTCAGCGATGAGAGTCGCTTCTGCCTCGGTGCCAATGATGGTCGTATGCGTGTTTGGCGCCGTGCAGGTGAGCGCCACAATCAGGACTGCATACGACCGAGGCACACAGGGCCAACACCCGGCATCATGGTGTGGGGAGCGATCTCCTATACTGGCCGTACACCACTGGTGATCGTCGAGGGGACACTGAATAGTGCACGGTACATCCAAACCGTCATCGAACCCATCGTTCTACCATTCCTAGACCGGCAAGGGAACTTGCTGTTCCAACAGGACAATGCACGTCCGCATGTATCCCGTGCCACCCAACGTCCTCTAGAAGGTGTAAGTCAACTACCCTGGCCAGCAAGATCTCCGGATCTGTCCCCCATTGAGCAAGTTTGGGACTGGATGAAGCGTCGTCTCACGCGGTCTGCACGTCCAGCACGAACGCTGTTTCAACTGAGGCGCCAGGTGGAAATGGCATGGCAAGCCGTTCCACAGGACTACATCCAGCATCTCTACGATCGTCTCCATGGAAGAATAGCAGCCTGCATTGCTGCGAAAGGTGGATATACACTGTACTAGTGCCGACATTGTGCATGCTCTGTTGCCTGTGTCTATGTGCCTGTAGTTCTGTCAGTGTGATCATGTGATGTATCTGACCCCAGGAATGTGTCAATAAAGTTTCCCCTTTCTGGGACAATGAATTCACGGTGTTCTTATTTCAATTTCCAGGAGTGTAGATGCACAACATGTGGAGTTTGTCCTTACAGACTCCATCTATCCAGACATACTCTTCGTGTTTGCATACACACAAATCGAAGAAAAATTGGACACCCTTAGAGCATTTCCCACGTTGCATATCAACCTGGAGGTCAGAAACGTGTTTAACTGTTTCACCAGCTGAGAATTAAGAGATAATGGAGCGGTCTTTCCGATGCCTAGATGTCACAACAAAGAACTTTTTTTACTTGCTTTTAATTTGCAGCTTTTAGTTAGAAATATATGTCAAATTTTTATTTATTTTGCTGCATTTTGACAGTTTTTAAATCATGCTTTTATTGTCTCCATGCGCCATAAAATAGATGATAGCTATTCAAAATTCAGCCTCTAACGATCTCGTAGTCAACATGACGCTGAACTTTAATCTTTTTTTCGCTTATTCACGAACAAGAGATGTTTTAAACGAACTACAAATAACAATTGAGGTGGATAATCTTAAATTTATCGAATGTGCTGTTGGCAGGTTGTAGCAATTGGAAGAAAAGGAGGGGGGGGGGGGGGGGTAGGAGGAGATGAAGCGAAATCTTCCTTTGTTTTATAGGAACCACTGTGTATAAAGACGTATTATCCCTTACCACGTATTGTGTAAGATCGGTGTGGCAGACGTTTCCATACCTAACACAAATTCTTTGGTGACCGTAAGTGTAATTTGCATCGATCTGAAAGCTTCGGAGACCAAAGATGTGTAAATATCATTAAGCGAGACACGCACGCTGTATTTTTCAAACCTACGAAGAATAAGAGATCTTTCATTGGGCTCTATGCGTAAAAGAATAAAAACAGAACCCTCGTTGACTTAATGCTCGCTCTTTCTTTATCTCCCCTGCCCCCTCTCTCTCTCCCTCCCTCTGTCTCCCTGTCTCACTCCCAACTAAGCCTCACTATTTCATCTTATTAACTAAACTTTCAAAGAGATTCGTAGACAGCAGGAGTCTGATTGCGTAACTTGTATTTCCTACGCACAACAACTCGAAGATGATCGAAATAAGCTTTAACAGCATCGAAATGCATTAAAATAAATCACGAAATTAATGGACCTGTGTATTTGTGCCCGGTAGCAGTTAGATTCAAATAAATAACGTGCTTCGAATCTGTTGCGTCTTTAACAGTCAGTTGGAATATAAAAAGCACTCCGTCTTCAGGCCACAAGTGGCCCATCGGGACCATCCGACCGCCGTGTCATCCTCAGATGAGAATGCAGATAGGAGGGACGTGTGGTCAGCACACCGCTCTCCCGGTCGTTAAGATGGTTTTCTTTGACCGGAGTCGCTACTATTCGGTCGAGTAGCTCCTCAGTTGGCATCACGAGGCTGAGTGCACCACGAAAAATGGCAACAGCGCATGGCGGCCTGGATGGCCACCCATCCAAGAGCGGGCCACGCCAGACAGCGCTTAACTTCGGTGATCTCACGGAACCGGTGTATCCACTGCGGCAAGGCCGTTGCCCCAGTTGGAATATAAGATGTCCATAAATTCCCGCTATCATTTCAAAATATCGTAACTTTAGAGACAGAGCATGGTGGTTTGTTGTAAAACGTTTAGCAGCTCTCAGAGATTCTTTTTCTGTTATGTCAGAATTTCAGTGTGTGCCATACTCGTCGCTCGTAGAACATGAGGCGATAATCGAGTTCTGCCTATGTGTGGATTGAAGCCTAGGGAACCATGATTGCACCGGGGTGTGCACCTTTTCGTCCGAAAGATATCGCCGGCCATGAATTTCTTTCCTAACGGCTCCAACAATATGGAAATCGCTTGGGGAGAGATCGGGACTGTATGGAGGATGTGTAAGAGGCAGCGAGCGGAGGCAGGGATACTACAATACTCGGTAGGGGTCACGCGGAGCGGGCTGCGAGCTGTGACGTCACCGCGAACCCTCTCGCCGGGCCGCATTGCATTAAAGCTTATAGGCACACGGCGCACACTTGTTTCGCTCACTCGCACGTATGAACGTAATCGAGATTATCCGTGTTCGCTTTTGTTATTACTATTGAGTTTTTTAGTAGTTAGACTACATTTCTCTATGATCTGTGAAATGCTACTGTAAAGTTTCCGAAGGGCGTCAACATCTTTCACCATCTCGGAGGGCACTGTTTTCTTTCTGGGGGAAGTGGTTCACACAAACTTAGACCACATACAGGGTGTTTCAAAAATGACCGGTATATTTGAAACGGCAATACAAACTAAACGAGCAGCGATAGAAATACACCGTTTGTTGCAATATGCTTGGGACAACAGTACATTTTCAGGCAGACAAACTTTCGAAATTACAGTAGTTACAATTGTCAACAACAGATGGCGCTGCGGTCTGGGAAACTCTATAGTACGATATTTTCCACATATCCACCATGCGTAGCAATAATATGGCGTAGTCTCTGAATGAAATTACCCGAAACCTTTGACAACGTGTCTGGCGGAATGGCTTCACATGCAGATGAGATGTGCTGCTTCAGCTGTTCAATTGTTTCTGGATTCTGGCGGTACACCTGGTCTTTCAAGTGTCCCCACAGAAAGAAGTCACAGGGGTTCATGTCTGGCGAATAGGGAGGCCAATCCACGCCGCCTCCTGTATGTTTCGGATAGCCCAAAGCAATCACACGATCATCGAAATATTCATTCAGGAAATTAAAGACGTCGGCCGTGCGATGTGGCCGGGCACCATCTTGCATAAACCACGAGGTGTTCGCAGTGTCGTCTAAGGCAGTTTGTACCGCCACAAATGCACGAAGAATGTCCAGATAGCGTGATGCAGTAATCGTTTCAGATCTGAAAAATGGGCCAATGATTGCTTTGGAAGAAATGGCGGCCCAGACCAGTACTTTTTGAGGATGCAGGGACGATGGGTCTGCAACATGGGGCTTTTCGGTTCCCCATATGCGCCAGTTCTGTTTATTGACGAAGCCGTCCAGGTAAAAATAAGCTCCGTCAGTAAACCAAATGCTGCCCACATGCATATCGCCGTCATCAATCCTGTGCACTATATCGTTAGCGAATGTCTCTCGTGCAGCAATGGTAGCGGCGCTGAGGGGTTGCCGCGTTTGAATTTTGTATGGATAGAGGTGTAAACTCTACGATACGTGGACGTTGGCGTCATTTGGACCGCAGCTGCAACACGGCGAACGGAAACCCGAGGCCGCTGTTGGATCACCTGCTGCACTAGCTGCGCGTTGCCCTCTGTGGTTGCCGTACGCGGTAGCCCTACCTTTCCAGCACGTTCATCCGTCACGTTCCCAGTCCGTTGAAATTTTTCAAACAGATCCTTTATTGTATCGCTTTTCGGTCCTTTGGTTACATTAAACCTCCGTTGAAAACTTCGTCTTGTAGCAACAACACTGTGTTCTAGGCGGTGGAATTCCAACACCAGAAAAATCCTCTGTTCTAAGGAATAAACCATGTTGTCCACAGCACACTTGCACGTTGTGAACAGCACACGCTTACAGCAGAAAGACGACGTACAGAATGGCGCACCCACAGACTGCGTTGTCTTCTATATCTTTCACATCACTTGCAGCGCCATCTGTTGTTGAAAATTGTAACTAATGTAATTTCGAAAGTTTGTCCGCCTGAAAATGTACTGTTGTCCCAAGCATATTGCAACAAACGGTGTATTTCTATCGCTGCTCGTTTAGTTTTTATTGCCGTTTCAAATATACCGGTCATTTTTGAAACACCCTGTAGATATGTATTACAGAGAAACCAGTCATAACGTCAAATATGTTTTCCTTTTCTATTGGGGAAAGTTGTGCTACAACGTTTCATTTTTCCAGTTTTTGTCAGTTCACTCTCACGTCGCTTACTATCGTCGCATTTTTTCTTGTTGATACCATTTAATCTGATGAAAGTGCGTGTCCTTATGAAAGACGTTACAACAAATTCCTTCATTCCTGGATACTTCTGATTCATAATGTCCTTTAACCTCACAGAAAATTTTGGGTTACGGTCCATGAACTGTCATGGGATTGTTGAAAGTCTCTTTCCATTTTCGTAGCTAGTTCCATAAGACTTTCAGTTTGCTCCATTAAAGATCCAATTGAAATTGTTTAAAATCAATTCTTTCCTGAAGCATTTACTTGATCAGTTAGTTTACCACACAAATGTGCTAAATCGGAGTGTTTCCCTTTAACTCTGTAGGCAACATATCTTGCAATCATCTCTAACTGCTCAACATTTCCCTTCGAATCTGCAAAATCTCCCCCTTCGTATTCCATGCAATTCTCAAAAATTTCTCCCGTCTCTAAAATAATCTCTCTAACTTCCTTACTGTCGCATTCACTTTCCTGAAGACAGTAAGTTCAAAAACGGCTCTGAGCACTATGGGACTTAACATCTGAGTTCATCAGTCCACTAGAACTTATAACTACTTAAACCTAACTAACCTAAGGACATCACACACATCCATGCCTGAGGCAGGATTCGAACCTGCGACCGTAGCGGCAGCGCGGTTCCGGACTGAAGCGCCTAGAACCGCTCGGTCACAATGGCCGGCTAGCTCGAGTTTCTGCCGATATATTAGCAATTAAGGTATCAAATTATTCCCCATTTTTGCATGTCCTACTTGATTGGATTTCGGTAGTATTACGGCTCAAAAAGGGAAGACCTAATTCTTTGGGGGATGGTGGTGGGCGAAGAGTGGTCATAGACAGGCATTTTACGTCGCAGCCTTTGCAATATCTTCAGATGACCATTTAGTATGCCGTTCTTTCGTAACCACTTGTTGTTGACAGTCAGAGAAAGAGTCTCGATCACTTTTTGATCATGTATAATTTAAGTAACTCGGCGCTACATCGAGAGACGGTCATGTAAATCTGCGTACTTTTGTCTAAGGCCTTTTATTTCTTTTTACATATTTTCTGATTATTGGCATAAGCACGCATTGTCGCAGTCGTAGCAGTGTTTGTTTTCACGGTTATCGTTTTGCATGATACTAATTTCTTTATTAGTTGGTAATACATCAGCCTTCAAAATATCTTCCTCTTTGCGGTAGCTTCGTTTTTGAGCCCTCATATTTATCTCATTATTAGGCTCATTAAAACATCATAAATCAGCACCGGAGGATGGTAGATTTAGAGTTAGAACAGCTTGCGTATCGAAGGAATATGTAACAGTTCACTTTCCAAATCACTTTCATAATCCAAATCATTAAAATGTATTGAGCAGATACGTGTATTTTCAACTGATAACGAATCTACAAATTTACAAACATTTGTCCTTTTTCGTTTCGTCTCATTGTTTTAAGGAAATATATGAAACTTAGTTTCTAACTCACTTACTTGTCTGCTGTGGTTAGTACAACTGGCGATCGCACGGCAAACCATTATTTTTCACTTCAAAACTTACTCTAATAAATGCTTCAATAAACTGATAATTATGGCGTAACTCTGTACTCAACCGGCAGTCACTAATAGAAGTTCTCATTGTCGTAAACAACCTCGTTTTTGCTCGTAAACGCAATTACAGCACTATATTTTACGGAAATTGAGGGCTACTGAGCGCTGGTTGGGTTCACTCTGACGTCAGCGGTTACTTTACATACGCCTTGTGGTCCTAACCGTGTATTCTAGTGTCCCTGGACGTATCGATGTGTTGTCAAGGTTTTCTCGACTACGCTGCAGAAGTTACACATCCTCCATACAGTCCCGATGTCTTCCAGTAGTGTCACCATATTTTTGCATCCCTGAAAAAAGACATTCGTCGATTTGCTTCGGACGAAAAGATGCACGCCTGGTACAATCACAGTTCCGTAGGAAACCGCATACCGTTTTGCACGCAGGCATTGACCACCTTGTCTCACAATCGTAGAAATGTACAACAGTTATGGCGATTACTTTTTAAATAATAATTACTTACTTTTTTCAGTCTGTCTGGTTTTCACTTGACTGCCCCTTATGATTACTGTGCCATATCCTGTCATTCTCCTTCGGAAACCCCTTACGAGTGTGTCACCTCTTAGAGCTCGTGAGACGTGTGGTTTTTTCTGAATAGTTTTTTGGTCGAAAGCTGTCGCGCGTGTGAGATCTGTTTTGCGGTAGGTAGCGTTGGAACGGGGCGTGGGAGTGCAGCGGCCAGCCGAGGCGGAAGGTGTCGGCGCCGTGGGTGGGCCAGATAAGGCGAGCACGCGCGCTCCCACTTTGTCTCTGGCCAGCGCACTAGCGCGGCTGCCTCACCTCACGGCGGAAGCGTCGCCACACACGCTCCCCCGTCACATTGGACACGTCATGCTGCTCAAGACTTGCAACAAAAACCGTGATTGTTAGACAGGATGGAGAAGAATAGCGTGATGATAACGGCAGAAATGAAATGATCGTGTGTCATTTTCGGCCGGGAGACCCAGTCTGTGGTTGAAACTTCCTGGCAGATTAAAACAGTTTTAATCTGCCAGGAAGTTTCATATCAGCGCACACTCCGCTGCAGAGTGAAAATTTCATTCTAGAAACATCCCCCAGGCTGTGGCTAAGGCATGTCTCCGCAATATCCTTTCTTCCAGGAGTGCTAGTTCTGCAAGGTTCGCAGGAGAGCTTCTGTGAATTTTGGAAGGTGGGAGACGAGGTACTGGTGGAATTAAAGCTGTGAGGACAGGGCGTGAATCGTGCTTGGGTAGCTCAGTTGACGAGCCACTGTGTCCGCAGTGCAATGTTATAGACACAGAGGAGCATCGCCTGATATGCGGGCCTCCGGCGGACGTATGGTGTTTGGTCAAAAAAATTATCGCCTTCCTCCTTCGGGTGGGGCCGCAAGTAATAGAACCACGGATACTACTTCTCCCAGATAGGAAATATTATCCCCGAATAAAGACAAACGCAGTGACTTGGTTTCGAGGTTTGACTGTGCGTTATCTTTTCCGAGACGGCAGTAAGAATGTGCTCGACTTTCGGGTCTTACTACAAGAACATCACTCACAGCTTATGAGACTTCCGAGATATCGAACATATTACGCAAATTTTTTGGGGAATGCCTTGCTTGATCCCCCACCCAGTTGGGGTGTCCCGGGTAGGAGAATGTAATTATTGCCTATAAGTATCAGAACAAGAAAGGACCAGGACAGTGGAGAGGATCCACCACCACACGTGAAGACGTACCCGCCACCAACGCGAGGTATAACGGGATTAGCGAGGTACGCGCCCAAAAGAGGAACTTGTTCCGTTATTGTTTTGTACTGACAGAAGCAAGATATTTCTTCACTATTATGTAAAAAAAGTCCACTTATTTACGTTTCCTAGAATATTTTATTTTATAAAAGTCATCGTCTTATATATTTTAAAAAAATGCTAGAAGCAGTTTATGTTTGTTATTGTTACACCTTTATGTAAAAAAAAGTCCACTTATTTACGTTTCCCAGAAATATTTTATTTTATAAAGGTCATCGTCTTATATATTAAAAAAATGCTAGAAGCAAAAAAAAGCGGTAAAAAAAGGTAACGTGCTTGCCTGTCAGGTGCACGCTGCCATTGTTCGCCTTTCGAGTTAAAAAAAAAAAAGTTGCTAGAGCACTTGCCCACGAAAGGCAAAGGTCCCGAGTTCAAGTCTCGGTCCGGCACATAGTTTTAATCTGCCAGTAAGTTTCATATCAGCGGACACTCCGCTGTAGAGTGAAAATTTTATTCCGGTCTGTGGTTACTTGGCGACTTTCATTTTGAAGCCACTTCGGCGACTTGCGCGTCTATAAAGATGAGACGAAATGATTAGGACAACATAAATATCCAGTTCCAGAGCGAAGAAAATTTCCGACACGACTGAGAATCAAAGCCGGGACCCCGCGATTTAGAGGCAACAACGCTAGTCACAAGAGCACGAGTTGCGGACGATAAGGGTAGAGCATGGTTGGGGCCGACCAATCGAGCAAAATTTTCCAGGTAAATGTGCGTGGGAAATGCACACGTTTCCTGGAGGGGGCTTCGAGGCTGAATCATCCCGAATACGAGAACTGTCTGTAAAAGCACCACAACTAAGCTCGATTCATCACTACTAAACAATGCTGCTTTGTTGATGTACAAGGCATCCCGTTCATCTGGACCACTGCAAATAACATGTTTTCAAGAAGCAAAATAAAAGATTTATCGAGCAAATGCTGTTTAGCGATCAGGCAGACATTAACCAGCGTGACTTAGTTACTTGTATGTTTGTTCTTTATTCATGTTACTTTCTTTATTCGGCCAAGCATCATCTCACAGTGATATACGATCTATAAAGATAATATAATGCCAATCAGTAGTCGAAAATACAAGGTGCCTTTAATAATTAATGCAAGACTTTTTTTTCTAGGCCAGTTTCGGCTGAAAAAATGGGCGATTTGTTATGGGACACCGTGGAATACTGCCGCTCCAGACACTATAGTTTCATGAAATCGCGACAGGTGGCAGTGTTATACGTGGTCTTCAAAATGGCGTCTGTAACGGAGGTGCTTCCCAAGCAGAGAGCAGTCATCGAGTTTCTGTTGGCCGAAAACCACAGCATCGCAGATATTCACAGGCGCTTGCAGATTGTCTACGAAGACTTGCCACTGTGAGTCGTTAGGCGAGGCGTCGGTCATCATAGCAAAAAGGTTGCCCAAACCTGTCTATCCCCCCCCACCTCCCTCTGCGGACCGGCCACACACAGCTGTGACTCCTGCAGTGTTGGAACGTGTGGACACTCTTACCCGAGGTGATCGACGGATCACAATCAAACTCTACGCTAAAAAATTAGACGTTCCTGTTGGTAGTGGTGACATACTTGTCCAGCATTTGGAGTAATCAAATGTTTGTTCCCGCTGGGTTTCTCGCCGGCTAACAGAAGGTCATATAGAACAACCAGTGACCAACTGTGTGGAACTGTTTGCGCGTTACTAGGTTATTGATGCTGCAAGACGTTGACTTCCACGACGACCAGTGGAGTGGTACTAGGGGCATACAGGCTTTCACAGTAACCTGGCGTAAGGCCGTCGCAATGAATCTATATTATATTGAAAAATATTGTTTTCTAGCCAAAAGAGAGGGGGACAATATGGTTTACTGGAATCCTGAATAAAACCAAACTGCTTTCAGAAAAAAAGTGATGAATTATTTATTGAACGTCCCGCGTATATAACATGCTTTTAAGAGGATAGGACAGGTAGCCCAGAGGATAGGGCACGTGGTCAGCCATGGCCTTGATTGAGGAATTATACAGACTATGTGGAATAATTTATACTGCAGTCACTTTTTGCTAATATTTTATTAGCACAATGCATTTTGGCAGCATTCTGCCTTCATCGAGTCAATTATACAGTTACTTATACATCAGCTGATAGCTTATGTACATTATCTGTGTGTGCCAGTGGGGTTAGAATCGAAAAATAAACCTGTGTGGAAGGATAAATCTGTTACAGTGTGTGCATTATATGAATAGCATGTTAAGGTAATATATTAATACGTTTACTTACATTTATGTTGGCGATTTCATTTTCTGGCACACAGAGCACAGTAACATGTAAATTACAACATAGAATTTTCACAAACATCTGCTTACATCTTTCCAAAGAGTTTTAAAATCTAAGGTACGCTACATACAATTTCAAAGACTGTTAACATCTTTACAGAAAGTTTTAAAATCAAAGCTAAACTACTTAAAATTTCAAACACTGCAGTATATACCTGTAGTGAAGATAAGGACCTTTATCTAGATGTATTGGAAATATGGAGAATGTTACAGGGATACTTAATGAAAATTATTCTGTCCATGAAATAAGCATTTAATGTTGGAGAAGGTTTTGGAGAAGTTAACATTATTGCTTTCAAGCTTATCATTTAAAAATACATCTCCATGTTCTGTGCCATGAATGAAGATTTCCAATACTTCATGTAAGTCCATTTGGTGTCCCTTATTGTTTTTATGTGATATATGAAGATCATTCGCAATATCGTGGAATGGGTGGCATGTGACTTTTATGTGGGTGGCTATTGCTGATCTATTGTAATTGTTAGTGTGGTAAGCAATTATGTGTTCATGTTAATTGTTTGGAAGTCTCTCCCAGTTTGGCCTATACAGAGATCTGCAGGTATTACGTACTATTTTTTTAGATTCCTGATTGTGAGTGTATATCCGTCTGTGTGTATATATTGTGTCTCGGTGTATGTTGCATTTTGTTTTGTCTTGTAAAGGCAATGTTAATGTCATGTGGTCTGAGTATGTTTGCTATTTTGTAGGAGAGTTTGCCTATGAAAGGTATGCAAGCCGTGGGTTTCTTTTTCATTTCGTGTATGGAACGTGGATTATTATTGTTTTTCCTTTTTAGCGTAAGGTTACCAATTAATACTTCATCATAGCCATTTGCTGAAACTATTTGTTTTATTTTGCTGAGCTCATAAATATGTGCATATTTATCCATTGGTATATTGTTGGCTCTGTTAACTAGTGACCGAACCGTTCTAGGCGCTTCAGTCCGGAACCACGCGGCTGCTCCGGTTGCAGGTTCGAATCCTGCCTCTGGCAGGATATTATCTACAAACTGATGGAGTGCCCATGGGATCCCCAATATCAGGAACACTAGCAAACATTTTCATCAGTCACCTAGAAAATCAGATATTTGAAAAGATAACCACAAATGAAAGTTTCAAAATCATATATTGGTACAGATACGTGGATGACATTATTTGTCTGGTAGATGAGCCAAGTGAAAAAATAGATGAACTCCATTCAGAAATAAACAAAGCTCACCAGAACATAAAATTCACACTTGAAAAAGAAAAAGAAAATCAAATAAATTTTCTTGACATTACAATTAAAGAAGAAAATGCCAAACATACATTTAACATCTTTAGAAAACCAACAGCCACAGACACAATAATACATTCCACATCCAACCACCCCCACAGCAGAAACTTGCACTAAGACACATGTTACATAGATTAAACAGAATCCCACTCAGCAAGAGAAACTATGAACAAGAAATGAGTACAATCATACAAATAGCTAGGAACAACGGGTATGACACACATGTGGTACACAGGCTCAATCAAAAAATAAAAACACAAATAAAAAACAAACACAACATTTCCAGAATACAAAAGAACTCACAAGCTGAAAACTTACAAACACACTCAACAAACACACACAATGACAACACCACACTGAAAAGAACCAGATGGTACACCATGACCTACACACATAAAATAACACACAGAGTTGCAAACATCCTAAAGAGACAGGGCTTCAAAATAGCATATAAGCCTGGGCAAACCCTTCAATCACACCTAAGCCAGCCAGCTACCGAGAGGGATAAATTCCAACAATCAGGAATATATAAACTTGAATGTCAAGGTTGTGATGCAGTATACATAGGCATGACATGCAGGAATTTTGAAACAAGATACAAAGAACATATCAGATGTTGGAAGTATGAAACAAACCATTCCACATTTGCAGAGCATTTAAAACAGTACAACCATCATCCTACAAACATGGAACAAGAAATGAAAATAATGAGAATAAGCAACCATTACAAACATCTTATACAAACGCAAGAAAACTTCCACATCCAGAAAGCCATAGCAGAAAACAAACATAAATGAACAAACACACATCAGCACTACTCTTAATAAAGGAAATGATAACATAAAACAAAAAAACTCTTCCCCACACCATCAAGACACACACACACACTCACACACACATACACAGCCAAAAAAAATATTTATACCACACCAAAATACAGACACACACACACACACACACACACACACACAAACGCACATACAAATGCATACACGAACAGACCACAGATACTTCAATAGTTACACTCATAAGTTTGGCAATAACATTCGACCTTTGGCAAAAACATTTGACAGTCCGCAACAGAAACCAAAACATTGCATTAAACAAGCGTTCAGTGCATAGTGATGTGGAATGTGGAAAAAACCGCAAATTGGCGTTCATAAGAAGAAGGACAACACCAAAAATGCAACAGGAGCGTAATATGTAAGAAAAAGTGTCCACGCAACCTGTAAGTACAGTTCAAAACATTACTACTTAATAGGAAATACCAACCACCAGAACTGTTTATAACCTCTAGGGACAGTGACAAAAATGTAAATAAAATAGCTAACAAATGTACATATTCCAGGCCACTGATGATGCCTTGCAGAAAATAAAGGCGAAACGCGTATGGCACTAAAATTGTGTTTTATTCAGTTGCTGTCAGACGGTCCATAAGTAAAAATTATCAGTATACCGTAATATTACACGCAACTGAGGAAGACAGGACTACAGAAGTTGAAGATGTCAGTACATAAACGATTTAGGAGACAATCTGAGCAGGCATCTTAGGTTGTTTGCAGATGATGCTGTCATTTATCGTCTAGTAAGGTCATCAGAAGATCAAGTCCTATTGCAAAACGATTTAGATAAAGTATCCGTATGGTATGAAATTGGCCCCAAATAATGAAAAGTGTGAGATCATCCACATGAGTGCTAAAACGAATCCGTTCAGCTTCAGTTACACCATAAATTAAACAAATCTAAAGGCCGTGAATTCAACTAAATGCCTAGGAATTATAATTACGAACAACTTAAATTGTAGAGAACACAGAACATGTTGTGGGGAAGAAGGCAAGCCAAGTACGTTTTATTGGCTGAACGCGTAGAAAATGCAACAGATCTGCTAAAGAGACTGCCTACACTACGCTTGTCCGTCCTCTTTTGGAATACTGCTGCGCGGTGTGGGATCCTCACCAGACAGGACTAACGGAGTGCATCGAGAAAGTTAAGAGAAGGGCAGCACGTTTTGTATTATCCAGAAATAGGGGGGAGTGTGTCACGGACATGACACAGGATTTGGGGAGGAAATCATTTCGTTGCGATGGGATCTTCTCACGAAGTTTCAATCACCAACTTTCTCCTTCGAATGCGATAATGTTTTGTTGGCGCCAACCTACACCGTAATGAAGGGAAATCAAAGCTCCCACGGAGAGCTCTTTTTTTTCGAGTGCTGTTCTAGAATGGAATTAATGTGAAGGTTGTATCGATGAACCCTCTGCCAGGCACTTAAGTATGATTTGCAGAGTAGCCATGTAGATATAGATCTACTTCTCCCTCTCTCGTATAAACCACGGAAGGTTTCTCTGATGAAGTTCTGTTCCCTTCCCTTTGGGCTGCTCACGTGTAAATGAGAACAAAATAAAGATTATGAACACCGTCCATGGACAGTGAAACTTAATGTAATTTTTTGAATCAATTATCTCGAAGTAAGATTTTTTTCCTTTGTTTTCTAAAACTATTTCAAACGAAAGCTGGTATCATCCCTTAACGACAGAAACGGTATAGCGCACGGGGATTTTGATAGGATTCTCCAAGTAGCAATCACCATCCGAAACGTACATTACTTGATAACAATAACAAATATGTGTTGTCTTAGTGCCGGCCGCGGTGGTCTAGAGGTTCTAGGCGCTCAGTCCGGAACCGCGCGACTGCTACGGTCGCAGGTTCGAATCCTGCCTCGGGTATGGATGTGTGTGATGTCCTTAGGTTAGTTAGGTTTAAGTAGTTCTAAGTTCTAGGGGACTGATGACCACAGATGTTAAGTCCCATAGTGCTCAGAGCCATTTCAACCATTTTTTTGTTGTCTTAGTTTCACACTTGTTTTAATGTTTTCGTTCGTCACATACTTATGTGAGATTATCAGCACTGGTGCGGCGAATAATATGTACCGTTACCAGTTACACAATCCGAAATCTGTTAGCAAAATAAACACAACTGACCAATTAGTTAATTTACTGAAGCATAATCAAAAACATACAAATTTAGTTACACACAACTTCCGCTGCAAACGTCCTAAAGAGAACAATTCATGAAATTCACAATCTACTGGTGCAAAAAGTTACGGTAAAACACTGCTGCCCTATCTCTCTCTCTCTCTCTCTCTCTCTCTCTCTCTCTCTCCATCACACAGACGCAGACACAAACACAAACACACACACACACACAAACAAACAAACAAACACACACACACACACGCACGCACATGCACACACTACCATGCGCCCATTCACGGAAACACAACACGTATTAAATTAAATACCGGGATAAACCCCTAGATGAATTAATGTTGTTCGTCTATACAGAGAAACATTCCAGTGAGATACTGAGCTATGAATCTGATTCGGGAGCATAAATTTCAGACATCAAATACCTTTCGATTTTGAAATGCTTCCTAAATCCAGTGATAAATATCGTTGCAAGCTACCACAATATCTTCGTATTAAGCTGTGCATCTATCGACAGTAACCTGTTCATGTAATATGTAAGTGCGGAAAGACACCTGTGTCGTAGAAACGTATTGTGCTAATGAAGATATGAAACGGACATCTTCACCATCCAATGCGAACGTACCTTTTTTTTTAAATGCTGACAAGACCATAACCGTTAAAGATATAAACGAGGAGTACACTAACCGACAAAAAAATAAAGCATCCAAGGAACATGGTACGACGCCAGTATAATTTCGTACACACTGTCACCATCGGCGGCTGTGTAAATGATTAGAGGTTGAACGCCCACCGGAGTGTATAACGGTTATTCATGTTTAGTGTATTGCCGGGCCTGGTAGAGAGTATAAGATGCGTGAACAGAGTCAGATGTTGAGTGATCACTGTGAAGTACCGCGGATGCGTATTCAGTGCATGGCGGTTGTCGAAAGGGGCCTCATTATGGTTCCCCATTTGGTAGTCTGGCCAAATCCACCAATTTCCAGATTTATGAGGTGTTAGGATGTGCCAGTGGCCCGCTGTTGCACTGCAGGAGAACCCGAGGGCAGGCATAACCACGTCTGACCACCACGAAGAAAGATTCCCGTGTTGTATACCAAATACACTGAAGCGCCAAAGCAACTACTATAGACATGCGTATTCAAATACAGAGATACGTAAAAAGGCAGAATACGGCGCTACTGTCGGCAACGCCTATACAGGGTGTTACAAAAAGGTACGGCCAAACTTTCAGGAAACATTCCTCACACACAAAGAAAGAAAACGTGCTATGTGGACATGTGTCCGGAAACGCTTACTTTCCATGTTAGAGCTCATTTTATTACTTCTCTTCAAATCACATTAATCATGGAATGGAAACACACAGCAACAGAACGTACCAGCGTGACTTCAAACACTTTGTTACAGGAAATGTTCAAAATGTCCTCCGTTAGCGAGGATACATGCATCCACCCTCCGTCGCATGGAATCCCTGATGCGCTGATGCAGCCCTGGAGAATGGCGTATTGTATCACAGCCGTCCACAATACGAGCACGAAGAGTCTCTACATTTGGTACCGTGGTTGCGTAGACAAGAGCTTTCAAATGCCCCCATAAATGAAAGTCAAGAGGGTTGAGGTCAGGAGAGCGTGAAGGTCATGGAATTGGTCCGCCTCTACCAATCCATCGGTCACCGAATCTGTTGTTGAGAAGCGTACGAACACTTCGACTGAAATGTGCAGGAGCTCCATCGTGCATGAACCACATGTTGTGTCGTACTTGTAAAGGCACATGTTCTAGCAGCACAGGTGTGTGAGGAATGTTTCCTGAAAGTTTGGCCGTTCCTTTTTATAACACCCTGTATAAGACAAGTGTCTAGCACAGTTGTTAAATCGGTTACTGCTGCTATAATGGCAGGCTATCAAGATTTAAATGAGTTTAAACGTGGCATTACAGTCGGTGCACGAGCGATAGGACACAGCACTTCCGAGGTAGCAAAAAAAAAAAAAAAAAAAAAAAAAAAAATGTTCAAATGTGTGTGAAATCTTATGGGACTTAACTGCTAAGGTCATCAGTCCCTAAGCTTACACACTACTTAACCTAAATTATCCTAAGGACAAACACAGACACCCATGCCCGAGGGAGGACTCGAACCTCCGCCGTGACCAGCCGCACAGTCCATGACTGCAGCGCCCGAGACCGCTCGGCTAATCCCGCGCGGCTCCGAGGTAGCGATGAAGTGGAGACATTCCCGTACGACAATTTCACGAGTGTACCGTGAATATCAGGAATCCGGTAAAACATCGAATCTCCGACATTGCTGCATTCGGAAAAAGATCCTGCAAGAACGGGACCAACGACGACTGAAAAGAATCGTCCAATGTGGCAGAAGTGCAACCCTTCCGCAAACTGCTGCAGATTCAATGCTGAGCCATCAACAAGTGCCAGTGTGCGAACCATTCAACGAAACATCATCGATATGGGCTTTCGGAGTCGAAGGCCCACTCGTGTACCCTTGGTGATTGAACGACACAAAGCTTTACCCCTCACCTGGGCCCGTCAATATCGACGTTGAACTGTTTGTTGATGACTAGAAAGATGTTGCGTTGTCGAACGAGTCTCGTTTCAAATTTTATGGAACCGAGGGACGTGTACGGATATGGAGACAATCTCATGAATCCATGCACCCTGCATGCCAGCAGGGGAGTGTTCAAGCTGGTGGAGGTGATGTGGAGCGCCTGTATTTGGCGTGATATGGGATTCTTGATATGTCCAGATACGACTGTGACAGGTGACACGTACGTAAGCATCCTGTATGATCACCTGCATCCATCCATGTGCGTTGTGCATTCTGAGAGACTTAGGCAGTTCCAGCAGGACAATGCAAGACCCTACACGTCCAGAATTGCTTCAGAGTAGCTCCAAGAACACTCCTGAGTTTAATCACTTCCGCTAGCCACCAAACTCCCCAGACATGAGCATTATTAGGCATAACTGGGATGCCTCACAACGTGCTCCACCCCCTCGTACTCTTACGGTATTATGGGCAGCCCCGCAGGATTCATGGTGTCATTTCCCTCCAGCACTACTTCAGACATTAGTCGAGTCCATGCCACGTTGTGTTGCGCCACTTCTGCGTGCTCGCGGGCGCCCTAGATGATACTAGACAGAAAAAATGGTTCAAATGGCTCTGAGAACTATGGGGACTTAACATCTGAGGTCATCAGTCCCCTAGAACTTAGAACTACTTAAACCTAACTAACCTAAGGACGTCACACACAACCATGCCCGAGGCAGGATTCGAACCTGCGACCATAGCGGTCGCGCGGTTCCAGACTGAAGCGCCTAGAACCGCTCGGCCACAACGGCCGGCGATATTAGACAGGTGCGCCAGTGTATTTGGCTCTTCAGTGTATATCTTAACCCCTTCACATTTGCGCCTGCCATCCGAGAACAAGCAATGGACTCTCTACAACATTCTGTATCATCCCACATCACTGGTCGAGGACTTGCAGCAGAGGGGTTGGGTTGTTTGGGGGAAGAGACCAAACTGCGAGGTCATCGGTCTCATCGGATTTGGGAAGGATGGGAAAGGAAGTCGGCCGTCCCCTTTCAAAGGAACCAACCCTGCATTTACCTGGAGCGATTTCGGGAAATCACGGAAAACCTAAATCAGGATGGCCGGACGCGGGATTGAACCGTCGTCCTCCCGAATGCGTGTCCAGCGTCTTGCAGCAGAGGATCTGGGGTGTTACCGACCCATGCGTAGTCTGCTGTTAACACCACAACACAGACGGGTGCATTAGGATGGTGTCGTGATGGGCCAGCGTGCACAACCGACGAATGGCTTCGCATTGTTTTCAGCGATCAAGCACGGTTCTACACTACTACAGATTACGACCCTTGTGTTAGACAATCTCACAAATGAGACAACAGCCCATAGGTATGTAATTTGGTTAGAAGTGATTGTAAGGAACGGTTTAAAAACCCGTTTGGAATTCTAGAAATATGGAATCAACCTCAAATCCCTTGTCAATAGCACTCATTACTTCGTGTTTTATAGCTACGGTTCACAAGAACTAGATTTTCTTCGAGGTTGTTGGAACACAGTAACTTATATGTCACGAACAGCCCCTGACCTTCCTTCCTTTACACAGTGTGCACATTACGTGCTGCTTCAGACTGTTGGCAGGGCATCTCCGTGCAGCAAAATAGTGATGTTCGAAGATTTCAAGAAAAAGCCTAAAAAACGTAGTAGCTTTTGAGTGCAGAATTAATAAGCCGCAACTGCATTCAGTCGTACAGAAACCTGGAATCCTGGCTTGCTGTCCTTCTACCATCTGGTTACTGGCCGTTTGTTAATCTTACAAGGGAATCTCCCCATCGCACCACCCTCAGATTTAGTTATAAGTTGGCGCAGTGGATAGGCCTTGAAAAACTGAACACAGATCAATCGAGGAAACAGGAAGAAGTTGTGTGGAACTATGAAAAAGTAAGCAAAATATACAAAGTGAGTAGTCCATAGGCAACATATGCAACATCAAGGACGATGTGAGCACAGGAGCGCCGTGGTCTCGTGGTTAGCGTGAGCAGCTGCGGAACGAGAGCTCCTTGGTTCAATTCCCTCTGCCGGCACAGTAGCTCAGCGTGTTCGGTCAGAGAGCTGGTTCGCCTCTGTAATAATAATATAAAAAAAACTGAGTGAAAGGATCAACAACGAACTTAAACGGATGTCATGTGACGTCCGCAACGACCAAAAACACAACGATCAACAACGAACAAAATGCAAAAAAAAAGAAAGAAAGAAAAGGCAGTTATGTCATTACAACGATTAAAACATAATAAAAAAATTCCCTCAAGTGAAAACTTTAATTTTTTATTTTCAGACAATTATCAGAGTTCAGGCACTCACATATAATCAACTTCGCTCTCCAAAATTCCAGGACATGTTCAGATTTGCTTGGACATATGCAGGATTTTACGGTCTACACAAGGAAAAATTTGAAAACGTTAAAAACATATGTTTTGACAGAGCACAGAGAAAACTGTGCGACTGCAAAACTGTTGCATTCATTTGTTGCAGTTTATGTGACATACTCTTATGTTTTCATCACTTTTTTGAAAGTGATTATCACATCCACAAGAAAACCTAAATCGGGCAAGATAGAATAATCTTTTTACCGATTCGCCAAGTGTGCAAGTTAGGTGGGTCGACAACATATTTCTGTCATGTGACGCACATGCCGTCACCAGTGTCGTATAGAATATATCAGACGTGTTTTCCTGTGGAGGGATCGGTTGACCTATGACCTTGCGATCAAATGTTTTCGGTTCCCATTGGAGAGGCACGTCCTTTCATCTACTAATCGCACGGTTTTGCGGCGCGGTCGCAACACACGGATACCAAACTTATTACAGTGAACAGAGACGTCAATGAACGAACGGACAGATCATAACTTTGCAAAAATAAAGTAAATAAACTTTTCGCTCGAGGGAAGAATTTTTTTTTTTTTTTTAAGTTGACCGGTGGGGGCTCGGGGGGCAAAGTGGGCAGGGGTCGAAACCTGAGGCCTGACCACAGTGTCCCCCTCACCACCACCGAGCCTGTGGTGCTTAGGGAAGTGGGAGAAACAGGAATCAACAGTAGTGGAAGGCGTTGTTATTTATTTATTGGCATGTGTTTTTGTAATATTCACTAATAGCATGAAATTATGGGAACACATATGCGAAAGAGAAAATGAAATATAAATTCTGGGTAAAGAAAAAGAAAGGAAAAAGGAAAAGCAAAAAGAAATAAAATCCGCGCAAACTGCGACGCGCTCTCCCATCCGCGGAGGTCAGAAGTAGAATAGATCGTAGGCGGTTGAAACTCAGACACCGCCGGGGGAGGAGGGGTGGGTGCCCTCTGTGCCAGGCACCCCCCAACTCAGTGGAGGTCTAACAAAGACCGCTCGAAGATAGTTAGCAAATAATGTTCGGTAACGTGGCGTGTTTTCGAGAGCTGCATGGGCTGTTCGTAAATAGGTCCAGAAGTCGAAGCGGGATTTAGGTCCCTCATGAAAGAGATAAGCGACCGCCCACCCTTTGACCCACGTAATAGCATGACATTTGGCGGCGGGAAAATGTCGGTCCTCCGGGTGTAGAAACATTCGAGGCTCGACTGTGTCTGGTGGCACCCGGAGATAGCAGGCAATGATTTGCTGCACGAAGCGCCATACATCTCGCGATGAGGCGCATGTCAGACGGTGTTCATCAGTGTCCAGTTGCTGGCAAAGGAGACAAAGAGGGGATTCCGACAAGCCAATGTTGTGCAGGCGCTGCTTCGTGGCAAATTTCCTGTTGACTATGTGATACCACAGTACCCGGACGTTCGTAGGGAGGAAGGGCTGGTGGACGGTAGTCCACACTGTGGGCCACTGGATGGAGGGGTGTTTGGTCTCCATCACATTCCGGGGAACACAGCGCAGCAACAGGCTGTAAAAGTCCTTAGTCCTAGGTGGGCGTGTATCTGGGAGACTGGTATGTATGTAACTGTAGTCGACGAAAAAGGTCGAAATATGGGACAAATGAGGCACGATATGGCCGACAGACACCGGTGGTGAGGTGGAAGCAGGTAGGAGGACCTCAAGCAAGCTGCGTGTTAGAGATGTACCCTGGCCCATCCACTGTTTTCTCATGGTACTCATGTACAAGGCTGCAGCTCGCATACGGACATTGACGAGCCCGACGCCACCATACCGTGAGGGCAGGGTAAGTGTCTCATAACCGACTTTAAACATTGAACCAGCCGTGAGATAATAGCCAAAAGCCGCCTGAAGGTTGCACCCAATTGCAGTTGGCAGAGGGAGAACTTGCGCGATGTGAACCAATTTTGATGCCACATAAAGACCTCTCGCTCCGCAGCTGCACACGCTAACCACGGGACCACGGCGCGCCTGGACTCACATTATCCTTGATGTTTCCTATGTTGCCCGTGGACTACTCAGTTTGTATACTTTGCTTATTTTTTCATAGTTCCACACAACTTCTTCCTGTTTTCTCGATTGATCTGTGTTCAGTTTTTCAAGGCCTATCGACTGTGCCAAATTATAACTAAATCTGAGGGGGGTGCGATGGGTTCCCTTGTTAGTTTTAGTCGACTGTGGCAAAATGGCTAATTTACAGAAGGCAGATTCTACAGGTAGTAGGTCACGTGAATACAGACCGTGCAGAGAGTGGCGTATTCTCCTGCTGCGAGTATCAATTTCTCCGCAACTTGGCGTCTAATTCCTGCAACTATCGGCAAACGCGCGGCCTATCTGCTGCCGCGGGCCTCGCCTGCACGGTTGACCAGCCTTTAATTAGCCTGCGCTCGGGCGCCACACAGAGTGCTACTCCCCTGGGACTGGCGGACAGTCATTACGCCTTCCTCAGGCTTATGGGCCGGACTCTCCGTTCCCTGTCCCCACCTGGCTCGCTGCTGACAAGAGTACACAAAGACCAGGCCTCTCTGCTCGTTTTAACTGCCAAATAAGCTTGCGCTTCGTGTGGAACGCATCGTTATTGATTCAGTCGTGCATAAAAACAGTAGGCACCTGCGTACTTGTTGGAAACAAGTAACTGCATTTAGCCTACAAAAGGAATTGTTTACGAAATATTTGTCGGACCACTCGTGGGTCCAGGGGGAGTGGCGGGGGAGGGGGGAGAGAACTTGAGCATCATGACCGCATCCTCCCAAAAAAACAACATTTTAGTTATAGCGTTTACATTATGAATGAAACACAACACTTGTGTAATATTCAAGAATATTTATTATTTGTTTCACGAATTGGTTTTCGGCTGTTACGCCATGTAATGCCACTTCCTCGGACGAGAAATAAAAATAAAAAATTAGCTCCCAATACCCCACAGATTTCCCCCCAATTCCCAAATTCCCAGAAAAGTGAATAAGCGAACAAAGTTCCATTTATCACTATTATTATGACAATAACAAGTAATTAAATCAGGAATCTAAGACTTGACAATTTAGCGATCTACGAAAGAAAGATTAAATTTCAGTAAAATTAAAATAAAAATCGTAATAAATCGCAAAATTAGCATAAATTAACATTCGCAAAGTAGAACCAACGATCTCAAAGAATACTCCGTGTGAGTGCTCTTTGGGAATCGTGAGTAATGACTAAGTATAATTCAATGCATTGTCACTACGTTACGAGAGTTAGCCGAAGCAGGTCATATATTTGAATGCTCGTACATGCAGGCGCGCTTAGATTGTTTTTGAAATTGAATAATTGCGATCTATTATGACGCAGTAATACGATCTTCCGATTTCAAATGTCACGGCATTAGAATTCGAACGGAGGACTTTTACCTACTGGAATAAAGTGAACTTTTAACTAGATAATTGAACTAAACATTACTTAGACAGTGATTTTGACAACGAACACTGATAGACAATTTTAATTCATAATAGCCAGTGGTTTATGGAACTTCAGTGATAGGTCCGAAGCATATAATTTAAATCCCCCCAAAACCTGGGAAAATTTTCTTCTCAAGGCTCGGTTAGGATTGTTGGTTCAAATGGCTCTGAGCACTATGGGACTTAACTACTGTGGTCATCAGTCCCCAAGAACTTAGAACTACTTAAACCTAACTAACCTAAGGACATCACACACGTCCATGCCCGAGGCAAGATTCGAACCTGCGACTGTAGCGCCTATAACCGCACGGCCACTCCGGCCGGCCTTTGGTTAGGAAGTGACTGATATTGTGCAATAAAACATCCTCTCGTGCCATGTCGTGCATTTGTGATTTAAAATTCTATCAAATTATTGACATGAAACTCCCGAGTAATAATTACGCGCAGCGATAATATTTCACTGTAGCGCTCGGCGCTAGTGTAGAATCATTGACTCAAATAACAAGCCCACTGTTACGATTTCATAGATACTTGAAATTACGACTAGCTTGTAGGGAATTTGTTGTGGCTGTGTCTGTATTGGTTTTATCATTAATATTTCATCATTAATCAGTTGAACATCTATTACGAACGATTAATTACGATTCTTGGTGAAGTAAATACCTCACGCACGTCGACATTTCGGTTCAGCACTGTTATTTTGTGTAACGTCATCTTCGTAACTTGATAACGATCTCAACACTCTACCGACTGTCGCCGAGTTTTAGCCGAGGCCAAGTACAAATCAAACCAAATCATCAAGAAGAAGAGCCATTACAGCCATCATCAGGTACAAAGATAACTACGTGGTGCAGTCATGGAAGTAAAAAAAAAAAGGGGAGGTGGCATTAGTTCACAAACTTGAAGCAGATGTCCGCCATCTTAACTAGCCCAAAACATTAGGTTCACCATATTCATACCCCCATATTTCACCTACACTTCCTCGCGACGTCACTCTGACTGTGGCGTATTACTAGAGCGCATACGCAGTCAAGAACAGAAAAACCTCCAAATTGCCTTCCTGACACTATGTTATTCATGTAAGCTCTATACTTTTGTTGTATTTAAAACATTTATTGCGCGCACAAGATAGAAATAATGAGCAAGAACTACTTGTAAACAGCAGTCTGCTAACGTTTTGGGCTACTTAAAATTGCGTCCACTCAGGCTTCAAAACGACGAACAGCGAAGTCTGTAGTGCCACCTCCTTTCTTTTTTTACCTGCTCGGATGTTGTGACATTTTGATGGATTAAAGATTTTTAACTAATGCATCTGCAGAGTATCTCCATTTCCAGAGATGAAAAATGTTAATTTTTCAATTAAGAACAAAACAAGAGGGATTATATCAGTGTACATGCGATGTATGATTACTTAACCAAGATAAAATATGTGACACGTTAACTAATGAACTACAGACGAATTACAACAGTTGTTCATAGAAGAAAATAACTGAACAATAAACTTTGGTGACATTCCAAAGATGTGACTGAACAAAATAGTCTTGTCTTTAATAGGTCTTAAATTACAATCAGGTAAGGTATAATGGTGATACTAAGCTGGTGGGTGATGCAGTTGTGATTATATAAAGTAAAAATATTTTTAACACTACAGGAGAAATCACAGTAACTGAAATAAAGGAAAATGGGACACATGAGTAAAAGGGGTCTTTTACAACAGGGCCTGGATGGGATTATGAGTATTATCTGCAGTTAGAAGTGGCGAGTAAGAGAAATGTGTCTGCTCATTCAGCAGTAAGCTTCGACTGACGGTCATATGTTTGTTAATTTCCATTATTTCAAGATAGCTCATCGTCCTTCCTTTACGGATGTGATGTAATACTTACTGTGTCACCTTGTAACTATGGCCTTCTTTAAGCAAGTGGTTTGTAAAAGTAGAATCTCCTTGTCTAAGTTTACACTTAATGTGTCACATATTTTTTTATTAATTAAATAATGTTACACCGCATTTACGTTGAAATAATCCCTTCTGTTTTATTTCTAATTCTTACAAACATTATTCATTTCTGAAAATGGAGATACTCTGTAGACGCACTAGTTTAAAATCTTTGATCGAACAAAATTTCACTGCACCACATATTAGTCTTTGTCTCTGATGATGCCGTAACAGCCGAAAACCGGTTCGTGAAACAAATAATAAATATTGTAGAATATTTATTACACGTGTGTTGTGTGTTTCATTCAGAATGTTTAAAAATATTCTGCCAAGAACCGGCGGCACAGTCAATTAATGCAATAGCGTTTACCTTTTTAACACATAATTTTCAAAATACTGCTCGGTTGTTGCCGCACGTGGATGGCACTGCAGCCCACTGGTTACAGTTAATCACACACTCCCACACTGGGCATACCTGCCGCCTACAACAAATCCGGTAACGCAGCGACTGACTTCCTGAACGTAGACTGATTCCACTGAGAGAGCCAGAAAAATTCAAAATGGTTCAAATGGCTCTGAGCACTATGGGACTCAACATCTTAGGTCATAAGTCCCCTAGAACTTAGAACTACTTAAACCTAACTAACCTAAGGACATCACACACACCCATGCCCGAGGCAGGATTCTAACCTGCGACCGTAGCAGTCCCGCGGTTCCGGACTGCAGCGCCAGAACCGCTAGACCACCGCGGCCGGCGAGAGAGCCAGCATTCTCCTCAGTTACACACTCGCACAGCCATAGTCTGCAGACGTGTGTGTACAGTCGTACTGCTAAATCAGATACTGTTGATGAGTACACACTTCGATTTCATATTGTGTAAATTTGTGAGGTTGTCAAAGTTGTGGAGTTCGTTGCTACAGTTTTTACATCAATTGCACGACACACCTTCTTCTCAAATGTCCCGACGACTGCTTTCCGCCGCGCGAGATTAGTCGAGCAGTCTCAGGCGCTGCAGTCATGGACTGTGCGGCTGGTCCCGGCGGACGTTCGAGTCCTCCCTCGGGCATTGGTGTGTGTGTTTGTCCGTAGTATAATTTAGGTTAAGTAGTGTGTAAGCTTAGGGACTGATGACCTTAGCAGTTAAGTTAAATAAGATTTTACACACATTTGAACATTTGACTGCTTTCCAAATGTTGTATGTCTTCGAACTGATATTTCTTGGAGGTTACCTTAAAGCGATATATTAGGGGGACCGGAAAGTAACGTCGCTTTTTTACACTAAATTCAGACGGCTAAACTGTTAATTCTTTTTCTAATCAGTAAGGGAACCACTCTCCTCGTCAACAACCTTTTGTCATCTTGTGTGCGAATGTTTTTTAGCGAAATATCTGGAGTTGGCATTTTGAACGTCATCCACATTTTCAGATTTTTTTCCTCTTAGAAGACGTTATATGATCGGAATAAATGGAAATTCGATGACGCAGTATCGGGCGAATATGGAGGGTGGGGCAATACCTCCCACCCAATTTCATTAATTTTTGCAGAGTTCGTCTTGGACTGTGAGGTCTAGCATTATCGTGCAGGAAAACAACGCATTTGCTGTTGACAGTCGCTGGCCCCTTTTCGATAAAAGGTTTATTTACTTGATCCAGTTCACACTAAAGGTCTGCGTTCGCAATATGTCAAGGTTTCAGCGCTTGAAAATGAACGACCCTGCAAATACTCAATCAAGCACACAAAAGCGTCTTTTGGGGTGTAAACCTGGCTTAGCCGTATTTCGTGGTTATTCATTCGAAGAGAGCCACTGCCTTTCGCGTTCTGGGTTATCGCAGAGGACACATTTTTCATCTGTAGTGATCAAGCGATCAAAAAACGTTTTTGTACTGTGCCACTGGAGCAATAAGTTGCATGTGGTGGATCGGTTAGCTTTGTTTTTTATTATCAATTTGCTGCAAATGTTCTTGGATGGTCGACCAAGGTTGGTTAAGAGTGTCTGACACGGATTTTCTTCCACTGCTGCCCGTAACATGTCATTACCTGAAGTTGTTAGTCTTCCTGATCGATACGAGTCCGAAAGTTCAAAATTACCGGATCTGAACTTAGGAAACCATCTTTGGCATTTAAGAACGTCTAATGCACTCGGATCAACATCGCAAATGTTTTTGGTAGCAACTGTTGCGTTACTATGCTTGCAAAACTCAAAAAGTATACGATGCAGGATATTTAATTCTTCTCGTACATTATTAGCCATTTCACAATAAATTACAAAAAATTAATATTTAGTTATTTACAAGTAAACAGGTCATTCCGACCTTAAAATAGCTTTCGCACCGCTTTGAAGTACATAATAATCTGATAAATGAGAAACGACTGTCGAAATGTGCAGAATCGACATTTCTTTCTGGTCCCCCTAAGACTAAGAACTGATGTAAATAAACTATTATTATTTTGTTATTATTATTACTGTTATTACTACTATTATTATTATTACTATTTTATTTGTTATTATTACTGTTATTACTTTACAACATTTATCATGTGTTCGGTGGTCGAAGTGGGGAAGGAGAAAGCAATAAACTGTAACTACAAAGAAAAATACAGAAGTTTGTATTTTTCTTTGTAGGCCGATCTGAAAATGCCTTAAACTAAACGAAATGCGATAATGGCAAAATATATAATAATAAAGCCTTTTTTTCAGCCAGGCTGTTTATCTCTTGAAAAAATAATAAATGTTACTAAATACCTGACATAATGTTCCTGTAAGGATCGCATATATAACATTAGAATAATGACAGATGTGCAGACACATAAGCATTCATTCCACGCTCCAGCTGTGAATGAAAGAGAGAAGCTTGATACCTGAAGCCATAGAAAGTACAATTTGCTATAAATATTGCTACGTCTCTGGAAATCGTTGACAACATGGGGGCCAACATTGTAGAAACTGCTCAGGTAGGCCATTTAATTGTCAATAACATCGCACGTGTGGGAAGATGTCCGAATAATATCAGAAATCAATATCAACAATACGCTTTTTCCGATTTCATATAACAGAAGTTGTCATAGTGTATGCTGTGCAAAGGCCAAAATTAAAATTCGAAAGTTGTGAAAGCTATCTTTTATATTTGCGCCCTACCCCTCACAACGAACGGTCGTTAAAAGAAAAGACAGAGCCACTTCACTTTGTGGTATTCATTTGTGCTGTAGGCCTACACACGCTTTTGCCTGTTGTACTAAATAACGACGAACTACACGTTACTAAGACCCTGCTTGTGAACACACTATAGAATATTACAAATAGCGCTTTTGTCATCTACCAGCGATACCACTGAAGTGAATCTCGATACCGTTATACAGGTTACCGTGGCTTCGGGAATTCAGTATTACATTTTGTTGCCCATGTCGGATTGTGGTTTGGAAACTGTGATCTTTAGCTAAAGATAATTCAGAACAATTATCTGTGTCAGTCACTTTTATTTTTCTCCCTCGACGCTCTTCCAGGAATTACGCCCTCGTCTTCAGGTGTATCTGTGGACTATATAACATTTCTGTTTGCTGGATGTAGTCGGAACATATTCGAAATGAAATTCAAAACAGACAACTGACTACATCTAACAAGCAAAAACGTAATGTGCACACATAAAAAAATTTTTGGCATCACCTCGGTTCCGAGAGTTCGGGAGCCTGTACAGAAATTTGGAATAGAGATCAACATAAACATCATTTCCACCCATTTTAATTGCTCATGAAAACCAAACATTGCATGTTATACCACCAAACAACGAGACTTCAGAGGTGGTGGTCCAGATTGCTGTATACACCGGCACCTCTAATACCCAGTAGCACATCCTCTTGCATCGATTCATGCCTGTATTCGTCGTGGCAACTATCCACAAGCTCATCAAGGCACTGTTGGTCTAGATTGTCCCACACGTCAACGGCCATTCGGCGTAGATCCCTCAGAGTGGTTGATGGGTCACGTCGTCCATAAACAGCCCTTTTCAAACTATCCCAGGCATGTTCGATAGGGTTCATGTCTGGAGAACATGCTGGCCACTCTAGTCGAGTGATGTCGTTATCCTGAAGGAACGCCTCGCCAAATGCTGCCAATATGGTTGCACTATCGGTCGCAGGATGCCATTCACGTACTGCACAGCTGTTACGGCCCCTTCCATCACCACCAGCGGCGTACGTCGGCCCCACATAATGCCACCCCAAAACATCAGGGTACCTCCACCTTGCTGTACTCGCTGGACAGTGTGTCTAAGGCGTCTAGCCTGAGTGGGTTGCCTCCAAACACGTCTCCGATTATTGTCTGGTTGACGCCATATGCGACGCTCATCGCTAAAGACATTATGATGCCAATGCTGAGCGGTCCATTCGGCATGTTGTTGGGCCCATCTGTACCGCGCTGCATGGTGTCGTGGTTGCAAAGATGGACCTCGCCATGGGCGTCGGGAGTGAAGTTGAGCATCACGCAGCCTATTGCGCACAGTTTGAGTCGTAACACTACATCCTGTGGCTGCACGAAAGGCATTATTCAACGTGGTGGCGTTGCTGTCAGGGTTCCTCCGAGCCATACTCCATAGACAGCGGTCATCCACTGCAGTAGTAGCCCTTGGGTGGATTGAGCGAGGCATGTCATCGACAGTTCCTGTCTCTCTGTATCTCCTCCGTTTCCGAACAACATCGCTTTGGTTCACTCCGAGACGCCTGGACACTTCCCTTGTTGAGAGCCCTTTCTGGCACAAAATAACAATGAGGACGCGGTTGAACAACGCTACTGACCGTCTAGGCATGGTTGAACTACAGGCAACACTAGCCGTGTACCTCCTTCCTGGTGGAATGACTGGAACTGATCGGCTGTCGGACCCCCCCTCCTTCTAATAGGCGCTGCTCATGCATAGTTGTTTACATCTTAGGAGGGTTTAGTGACATCTCTGAACAGTCAAAGGGACTGTGTCTGTGACAATATCCACAGTCAACGTCTATCTTGAGGTGTTCTGGGAACCGGGGCGATGCAAAACTTTTTTTGATGTGTGTATAATTCACTGATCACCGGAATATGTGTAAGCTCTCTAAATGCATCGTGGGAGAAAATAAGCGACTGACACAGATAACTCTTCTAGTTTATCTTTTAATCAAGTGAACATGAAAATTATGTGAAATGTTTTTAAAGCTATGTCTCATGACACTGTCAGTATTGACATCGAAACTGAAAACGTTTGGCTGTCTTTTTGAACAAGTCCAAGTGATAATTAATAAAGAATGAAACAAGATGTTTAGTGTTAACAGTCACCGTTTATTTATTTATATCATTCAATATCAATAACAGTGACGGTAAAGACTACCCTAAAATGTTCTCCTTTAAAGTTAATCTGCCCAGTCAGGTAATCAAGGCTATTTTAGAGTACAAAAACACCTCAGAAAAGCTCGCAATGACGACACAGCACATTCACTTCAATAAAAAAACACAACAACTGCAGAAAAAAACTTTGGAAAACGCGCAAAAATTATGAGTTTCCAGACGCCGTCTCTCTTCAGACAAATGTAAATCCACCTGATGATGGAGGTTTAAGCCTTCGAAATGCGGCGTGGAGATAAATAAACAGAGATGGCAAAAGGAAACTTGTTGTTTCATTCGCTACCAATAACAGTCACGTTAAAGCTTAGCCTAAAATGCTCGCATTTAAAGACATTGATGATTTTTCCCTAAGTTCTTCGATCCCGGGATTTCAGCTTGGCATTTGCTGTATTATTTTCTTCTTTGCTCACCCAAATCATTCAATGTATCGTTTAAAATGAGGACACCGCTGTTTAATGCAAATGGAAGCAGCATAGGTAGCGAGCTCTAGGAAGGCAGTCTGCGATGAAGCTGGGTTGCATGCACCGCCGTAGGGGCACTTGTACGGTCTCGTTCGCGTTCCATTGGTCTTGTTCCCGCGCTCAGCAAACTCTTGGCACGGCAGACATCATTTCCTGTTCAAGGGGGTTCCATTACTTCGAAGATACAGAGACATACATACGTTTAGCAGAAAGCAACAACGTCATAACTTAGATATCGCTTTATTAGAGTAAGGTGTTCAGTACAATTTTTATAATGTCTCACTCGACAACTTTTCTTTTTCTTAGAGTTTATCGAACAACTAATAAAGTTTTGTAGAGGCAAATAAGGCTTCTCGCATCCGACAAAGGTAGTTATGAGGAGCGAAGCAACTTTGCTAGAGCAACCAAATTACTACTCTCCTTACATTTGACGTCAAAGAACATTTTTGCGAAGGTTACTGGGCAAATGGATTGTTGATTTCTGGCTCACTGTAGCTTCTGCAAGCACTAAAGGGAGACGGGCGCCCGTGGCATACTGAGTTGATTCGTTTGAATGTTTCTGGCTCAAATGGCTCTGAGCACTATGGGACTTAACTTCTGAGGTCATCTGTCCCCTAGAACTACTTAAACCTAATTAACCTAAGGACATCACACACATCCATGCCCGAGGCAAGATTCGAACCTGCGACCGTAGCAGTCGCGCGGTTCCAGACTGTAGCGCCTAGAGCCGCTCGGCCACCCCGGCCGGCGAATCTTTCTGCTCTCACTTTCTTACTCCACCAGCGCTGCTCCCAATATTCCGATAACTTTCTCAAATGATTATAAAGGTCTAATGCTAGTCTCTGCATATTGATATAGGCTCTCACACAAGTGTAAAAACTGTCATTCTGAAAAGAAGAGGAGTGGGTCAAATAATAGTGATAGTTATTGTTCATCTTACACAATATCTGCCATGTGAGGTATTGAGTGTAGATGTACCATGTATAATTGAGACATGCTCCGTAAGTGAAATCTTTAATATATACATATACAGGGTGGTTAGAAACAGTCTGAAAAGCTTGTAAGAGTGCTGCAGAGTAGTTTGTGTTAAAAAACATATTGCTAATAAAAAAAATAGATACGTTGCGCGGTTCGTGAGATTATTAGCATTGAAGTTAGCCAGTCACTCCATTGTGCCCGCAAATTCAAGAGGCCCCCAAGAGACAAAAAAATGGTTCAAATGGCTCTGAGCACTATGGGACTTAACATCCGTGGTCATCACTCCCCTAGAACTTAGAACTACTTAAACCTAACTAGCCTAAGGACATCACACACATCCATGCCCGAGGCAGGATTCGAACTTGCGACCGTAGCGGTCGCGTGGTTCCAGACTGAAGCGCCTAGAACCGCTCGGTCATCCCGGCCGGCCCCAAGATACAAATTAGTATCAGTTGTTCTCATAGCGTAGATGATAGCGAAACTGCTCGGCCTTTGGCTCGCTTAGATCCTTATTACTCTCTCATATCCAATTTTTGTATCGAACTCTTGTTCGATTTTAGGGAACCAAACGAGGAATACGTTTGACGACACCGTCTGCGCAGACTGACTGAAACAGAAAATTCATGATCTTGACACAGAAACTTTGTATTATTTACCTTCACACACACACACACACACACACACACACACACACACACAAACACACACACACACACACACAATTTTCTGGTGCTTCAGGAGACATAGTAAATATGTAAATATATATATATATATATATATATATATATATATATATATATATATATATATGTCTAAGTTTTATTCGTAACAGAGATACAACTTGTTACAGAGATAAGTTTTTATTTCGTATGTTGGTACGCCTGTTGCTTTGGTTGGTTGGTGTCCCACCGGATTAGGGAAGGATGGGAAAGGATGTCGGCCGTGAAACTTCAAAGGAACCACCCCGGCATTTGTCTAAAGTGATTTAGGGAAATCACGACAGCTGAGCAGCCGGCCGCCCTGGAGTCCTGTTACTATGTGTTTATTTATGGGCTGTCATATTTGCTTCCAAGTTCAAACTGTGAAGCTGCGTTTGTGTCTACATAACTGTTTTTTCAACTGTGGTGGTGATTACGCTCGTTGTGTTACTGCCAATACTTTATAGGGCTCTGTTATCTAAGATTTCCATGAAAACGAGATTCCAGCGTTGGTGATCGAGGTTCCATTGGATCAAGAACAGGTATATTCTTCCAGAATGGCGAGGCCTCTGTATTCAAGTGCTACCGTCATAAAACAAAACCAATATGAACTCGAAAGAGATGCACGAGTTGCTGTCAAGAGAATTCGAAAGTGTATTGAAGTCAGAGGTGGAATTTATGAAAATCAGCTATGAACTTAGTTTTTTTGTGTTCTTAAGAACGTCTGTGAGTATTTGTTTGGGCTATATTCTAATAGCTGTATCTGTACAACCAAAAAGAACTGACCACATCTGAGACCTCAGATGTCATTTCACGTCTCTATTTACCCTAAATTACTAAACTCTAGTAAAATTTACGATTGCAGTTGGTACAAATTCGCGGTTCCCGCCAATCTCGTATTGTCAGTATAGTGGGTAAAACAGGGCATTTTGTACTAATTTGTAGAAGACATACAATTGGAGACTGAATAATTGTAATTAACTACTGCATAAACTACAACTTATGACTTTCTTTGAATAAAATATATAGTAGTAAAACTGATGGGTTATTAACAATGTAACATTTTCCCCCTTTAACTTTCTAGGATTAATGCACAGATGATTAAAATTCTTCATAGCTAATTTCTTTGTAAATAAATTTACCCGTATACTCAGCGCCCCTTTGATGTAGACCGCAAAGAAAGACATTGCCCATGAGAGTACTACGCATCTCTGACAATCGCTTGGAAGTCGCATACCTCTTGCTTTTTTGCTGTCAATCACTGCGTGCTGTTCATGTGAATACGGCGCGCGGTGCAGCCGGACGCACCCGAGAGAGGCGATGCAGACTCACTGTATTTGACGGTAGTAGCGAAGCGATCGACGATTGATGGTTTGGGAGTATGAGGAAAAACATTGATAAAATTGTCGTTTGGGATAGGGTATCGAGGGTGTAAGGAAGACACCTGTATTACAAATAAAGCAATGAAACATATTATTCCATCATTTTTCGCCTGTGCATCCGGGATATTTTTAATTCTTGTTCCGGTATTTCGGGTGACAAACTTTAAACTATTCTCAAGGTGAATTGCTTGCAAGTTAACCGAGAATTTGGCATCCAGGAAGAAATACTGCCGATAATCTTCCCTATAAGCTCAGATTTCTCCAGCTTTCACGTCATTGTCATTCTGCTAGATGTTAACGGGAGGAAGTAATACGTTGCCTAATCCTTCCTGGAACATACGTTATTGAAATTTTAGGAATTGACCTCTTCGTGATGCGTAACGCCTCCCCGCTAGAAGTCGATGAGCATCTTTGTAAAGCTCTGGCTGCTACTAAAAAAACTTATGAAACACGCTGCTCTTCTTTCAATCTCCAATATGGTATGCACTTGTTATCCCTCCTATGGATCCCAGACTGACGAGAAAAATTCAATAATCGATAGAAGGACTGTTCTGAAAACTACTTCGGTCGCGGATGGAAAGCATTTCCTGAGCATTCTTCCGATGAATCTCATACTGGCATCTGCTTTTTCTGCAATGAGTTTCACTTGTTATTACCAGCGTTTTCTTGAAGCTGAGATTCTTCCATTAATCCTGATCTTCTCCACTATTTTCCAACCAGAATTTCATTTGTAGCTGATCAAGTATTTTCCGCAAACAGCAGTCTTCCTCACCCCCCCCCCCCCCCCCCCACCCTTTCTTATTATTTCTCAGCGTGACCAACCGAAAACGCGCGAGTTCAAATGAATAGTAAAAATGTTGATTTTTAAAAAGAAACATTTATTTTCACATGGTCAAAGTTTAACATTTTATAATTGATTTATAGTACCAAAAGCCGGCTGGGGTGGCCGTGCGGTTCTAGGCGCTACAGTCTGGAACCGCGTGACCGCTACGGTCGCAGGTCCGAATCCTGCCTCGGGAATGGATGTGTGTGATGTCCTTAGGTTAGTTGGGTTTAAGTAGTTCTAAGTTCTAGAGGACTGATGACCTTAGAAGTTAAGTCCCATAGTGCTCAGAGCCATTTGAACCATTTATAGTACCAAAGCATGCGGCCTGTCCCTTCCACCATAGATCGTGGTGTGAAGGGAAACCTAAAGAAAGTTCGTTTCCCGTACATCACAACATGCTTCGTTTATATTTCGTTGTATATGACTATTTTCCGCGCATTGCCATGCCGCTTCCGGGATTCGGTAAGGCGCGCCAGTCCCAGATCGATTCCTCCAGCGGATTAACAACGAGGCTCCTGTGCGTCGTCCAGCCTGGATGTGGTTTTTAGGTGGTTTTCCACATCCGACTAGGTTAATATCCGAATGGTACCCACGTCCCGACTCACTTACACGATTCGCAAACATTTCGAGTACATTCTCACGCTGCTCATGGGATGACTCTAGACGCAGACAGATGGGATGCACAAATTCCGTCTCAGGGGTGAGTGGCGGGGGGGGGGGGGGGGGAGGCGATAAGAAAAGCATTGAGCCACCCTCTTCCACTAACACTGATAAAATCAGATTAACATGCCGACCCCCGTGAAGATAGTAAATAAGGTCGGGCAAAAACGAGAAGCAGCCATTTTCGTGATCACAGCGCCATTATAAAGCGCACATTCTTCTGGTCAGCCAGGCTGTCAAACTGAAATAACATATTACTGTTTATCAATCTTGTGGCTTACCAGAAACAGCCCCATTTTCATTTCCAGCCGGGAAGTTTAATGTAGCGGAACATTTGGGTCAGCTACTCGAGTGGTTTCCTTTCTTCTCCTGCTGCGGAGTCCACTCGAGCTCGGTGGCAGCTGACGGATTCCTCGTGGGCACTGCCACCTTCCGCCTGTTGTCCCAGGCTACTGTTGTCGGGCGCAGCGCGCTTGGCGAATCGATGAGGCAGCGCGCTGGCGCGATCTCGGTGCGCGTGATGGATAGCAATTTCCCGCCCCGAGTGCGGAAGTAGCCGACCAGCACGCGATTGGCCCGAATTGACGTCATCGGATGGCATTCACCGCAGCCTCATATGCCGCAAAGCACTTATACGAGCAATGGAATACCTCTCATTCAGTGAGGCCCGCACGTGGGATCCGTGACAGGCATGTTTAACGGAAACAATGGGATACAGACAAAGAAGAGCTGCGCGTCAGCCTAATACAGCAGGTACGATGACGCCGCCCGAGTGATAAATGAGCTCTGGGGCGGAGACGGAGCTGGCGCTGTTTGCTCGCGTCCGCAGGACTGCGTGCTTCGAGAAGTAGTTTTTCTGGAACGTTCTAAGACAAACAGTATGTTTTCATGTAGGAACTTACGAGCAACGACAAACTTCAATGGCATTTGGTGCCCAGGGTAACAATTATTGAACTACATGAAAATAAGTTAATTAGCTACAAACTTTATTTCGCATGTATACGTCATTACGGATATTCGGATTTAGGTTATAACATGTTCGATATGCCTGCCATCATTGGCGATGAATAGCAAAATTCTACATGATCCGCTGAAGTGTCGGAATATCGATGCTGTCGACAACACTGTTTTCGTCTCAGCAATGCTTTTGGGGTTATTGCACCTTGTCTTTAATATAGCTCCACAAAAAGGAATCGCATGTGTTCAGATCCTGAAATCCGGCTGGAGTGGCCGAGCGGTTCTAGACGCTACAGTCTGGAACCGAGCGCCCGCTACGGTCGCTGGTTCGAATCCTGCCTCGGGCATGGATGTGGGTGATGTCCTTAGGTTAGTTAGGTTTAAGTAGTTCTAAGTTTTAGGGTACTGATAACCTCAAATGTTAAGTCCCATAGTGCTCAGAGACATTTTTGAAGATCCGGAAAATATGGCGGTCATTCGAGAACCATGCCACTGGCCTCTGGGTACCCCACAGCCAGAATGCGGTGCCCAAAGTGCTCCTCCAGGACATCAACAATCTTTGCTTCGATGGGGTCGAGCTCCGTCTTGCATGAACCACATCTTGTCGAAGTCAGGGTCACTTTGTATAATAGGGATGAAACTGTCTTACAAAACCTTCTCTTATCGTTCGGTAGTCACTGTGCCATCAAGAAATATCCCACCGATTATTCCGTGACTGAACATTGCACACCACACAGTCACCCATTGAGAGTAAAGAGACTTCTCGATCGCGAAATGTGGGTTCTCAGTTCCCCAAATGCCCCAATTTTGCTTATTGACGAACCCATCCAAATGAAAGTGGGCTTCGTTACTAAACCACAACAAGGCCCCTGTGCATGCGCATAATAATTCCCAACATGCTCCGTGGCCAACAGTGCAGTTTGAACATTCTAACGCAAACCGTTCAGACTGTCAACCTATATATTATAGGATGATTAAGGTGTTCTGTGCAGCGGAGTGTGCGCTGATATGAAACTTTCTGGCAGACTAAAACTGTGTGCCGGACCGAGACTCGAACTCGAGACCTTTGCCTTTCGCGGGAAAGGTCCCGAGTTCGAGTCTCGGTCCGGCACACAGTTTTAATCTGCCAGGAAGTTTCATATCAGCGCACATTCCTCTGCAGAGTGAAAATCTCATTCTGGAAACATTCCCGAGGCTGTGACTAAGCCATGTCTCCGCAATATCCTTTCTTTCAGAAGTGCTAGTTCTGCAAGGTTCGCTGGAGAGCTTCTGTGAAGTTTGGAAAGTAGGAGACGAGGTACTGGCAGAAGTAATGCTGTGAGGACGGGGTGTGAGTCGTGCTTGGGTAGCTCAGATGGTAGAGCACTTGCCCGTGAAAGGCAAAGGTCACGAGTTCGGGTCTCGGTCCGGCACACAGTTTTAATCTGCCAGGAAGTTTCAAGGTGTTCTGCTATTCATGTGTGTCATATTTTTAATCTCATCTCAATAGTGTGCAATTGAAACGAATACTTCAATTGTGTTTTCTATATTTTGGTTGTAAGTATCTGCTGTATCTCCTTGTGTAATTTATTGATTCCTTGGCAGAGTAAACTGTTTGATGCTTTTGGTGTCTTATATGTTTATTTTGATAAATGTAGTTAGTCTGGCTCTCGTTTCATAATCACCGATAGAGCTGTTGCCGTAGTTAGTATGTGTATTGCGATTACAAGTTTCTCGTTCTTGGTTCTACGTCGCACTACCCATCAGAAAGTTCCCAACAGACTGAAATTACCTTTAGGGGAAACCCTTCCTAAACGCTGGCCTGATTGCCGCGCAACTCTGTTTCCAGAAGTGCAAGTCAGTCAGAAAATTGCTGCCCACCGTCCTTTGACAAGTCTATTGAGGTGCACCGCCTGTTCGTGGCTTAGTGCAGGTAACTTTTGTCCTCGGCACGAAATGAATGCGAGCGCGCTTTGACGTGCCATACTATTTCTGCTCACCGCATCCGCTTCGTCACTGTTTTTCCATTACGAACTCGGAAAGCTGCGTTGAAAGGATATATAAAGGGATTCAGTTCCTGTTGGCCACATGGTTTTCTTTCCAACACACACACAACGGTGGTGACGTGGCTTGCTTCCCAGAGCGGTCCACGAACGAATCTTGTGTGTTTCAACTGTCAGGAGACAAAAAATAATAGTATGTGTTCCCCGTGCACAAATGATATGGTACATATAGGTTTTAGAAGACGCTATTCCCAGGGGAAAAAAATATTATTCTGCCTTTCCAACTGTTCTATGGTCTAGCCCTCTTTAGTCTTCTACAGTTTCGCCGGCCGCTGTGGCCGAGCGGTTCTAGGCGCTTCAGTCCGGAACGGCGCTGCTGCTACGGTCGCAGGTCGAATCCTGCCTCGGGCATGGATGTGTGTGTTGTACTTAGTTTAGTTAGATGTAAGTAATTCTAAGTCTAGGGGACTGATGACCTCAGATGTTAAGTCCCATAGTGCTTAGAGCCATTTGAACCATTTTTTTTTTCTTTCTACAGTTACCTTAGGAAATGTGAGCCAATTGTATCAGTGCAGCCCGTTCAGATATAAGCTGATGAGTCAAAACATTATGACCACTATCCACCGCGAGACTGAATGCCAACTGATGGCGTTGCAAGCACATGAGACGGTAAGGAAAGTACACTCTAATACACAGAAAAAATGGACCTCGAAGGAATTATCTGAATGGGAGGGAGATCGGTAGACGTGATTAACGTGTATAGGCAAACAACTGATTACAGTTTCAGAAAAATTGGATGATTTATTCAAGAGAAAGAACTTCAAAAACTGAGTAAGTCAGTATCGTGTTGGTCCACTTCTGACCATTATGCAAACATTTATTCGGCTTGGCACTGACTGACGGAGTCGTTGGATGTCTTCCTCAGGGATATTGTGCCAAATTGTGTCCAACTGGCGCGTTAGATCGTCAAAGTCCCAAGCTCGTTTTAGGGCCCTGTCCATATTGCTTGAAATGTTCTCGGCTGGAGAGAGATCTGGCGACGCTTCTGGCTAACGTAGGATTTTTCAAGCCCTAAGACAAGCAGTAGAAACTCTCGACATGTGCAGGAGAACATTATCTTGCCGAAATGTAAGCCCAGGATAGCTTGACATCAAGGGGAACAAAACTGGGCATAGAATATCGTCGACGTACCGCTGTGCTCTAAGGGTGCTGAGGATGGCAAGCAAATAGGTTGAAAGGTCTCTGTTGCATTCCTTTCATGTTAATTTCTTAAATCTGTTGTCATTTACGGCATAAATTCCTCTTCTAAATTTACTGTGGCGTTTCTGACTATCTGGGAGGAGACTGAGTAGTGGAACGTGTTACTTTTACACATAAACAAGAACGATCTGTCACACTACTACACTTTAAAACACAGTTTATATGTAATTCATGTCACACAGTCTCATACGGAACCTACATCCGCTTTCTTTTATGTACTGTATATGATAAGATACTGTCATCCCCCTTCCCTTCTGTGTGAGAGGATGAATGAGCAAATGTATTTCTAGTTGCATGCTTGAGGGTAACAGACAAGCCTGTCTGCTAGAGAACAGTAGGACCAACGTCGGAACAGGTAGCAAAGAGGTTTCTATCCTTAGTATGGTGCTGTCCGTCTCTTGTCATGTTGGTATAGGAAGCTGCCCCTCTGGCCACTTCCGTTTGTATTTGTGAGCCACCCTCAGAAAGGGACCAGGTCAGTCGGTCCGTGGCGAGCGTCTGAAGTGGTAAGATCTCCGGCTAAGCGCGTGTCTGCTAAGTCCGTAGGACAATGGATTTCATAAGTTCAGCCTAACTGAAAATTTAATCACCTTTATTTCAGGTTTAGCTCTAAAATATCTAATGTTATCTTAAATTGCAGCGCAGTGTAATTCTCGTGTGAAGTTCAGAATATATTCCGGTAGTTGCTTTGTCACTACTTTGTGAGTAAAGTGGAACCACGTGTTGATCAGTAACTCTAACCAAGTTCATCAATCTTAAATGCGAATGTGCGTGAGATTATAACGTCTCGTCTTGACAATATTTTTCAATATAGCAACTTTTCTTTATGTTCAACCCACGTGGGGTGTACTTTGTGAAACCAGTACCACGTGCTTATACAATTGTTTGATCCATCAGGTTAATAGTGAGACGATAGTAACCAGTTCGAGGTTTTTCTTTTGTAAATTGCTTTTCTATCTAATTTATTTTAATTATCAAAATTATTGTGGAGTTACACTCTTTGTGTGAACCAAGTTGACCACGTGAAGCATGTGGTGTAATCATCAAAGTAGCCCTCAGCTATTCTTTTCGGGAAGATTTCACAAAGAGTTAATATGAATTTAGTATACCAGTGTGTGGTAATTACATGACGGACAGGATTCTGCTACGAACGTAACTTCTTTGGGTGAAAATTGAATCGGTTGGTAGTGGTTAATTTTCTCTTGCATATGTTTCAACGTTCTTTGTGTGTTGTTTTATGAATGCAGTGTTGTATGCAGTCTCCCAATCTTGGCTCCATATTTGATGTGTTCCGTAAGATTACAATCTCACATTTTCACAGTCCTAAATAAGGCACCAGTTTATTTATGAATCAAATTTAATATGCTGAAATTTCAATGATCAATGTTAAAATAAATTTCCAAATATAAACTGATTTATTTCTTTTTATTTAAATTCTCTTTTTTTATATATATATCACCGGTTGTCGTACGACTATTAAAAGATTATAATTAATGTTAGTCTGGTTGGGAATTTGGTAAGCTAGACTGGATACCTGGTGAAACAGTTGCTCAGTAATGCAAGGTTAACTTCCCCAGACAGCTCACAGCTTTTAAACCGCTTTTATTGTCAATCAGCACCGCTTTCATAGCAAATTAAAGCAACAACATTATAAGGTCCTGCTACGAAAAGAAATGGTACCCCAGACAGACATTCCTGGCTGCTGGGCCGTATGGTGGGCGACAGCCATTTTGGTATCCCATCGCTATCTGGGGCTTCTCCAGACACGCCTTCGGCCTGGAATATCATTAACTGGAGTAGAATTGTCTTCAGTTATGTGTTCCGCTTCGACCTGAGCCCCGATGACCAGGGAAGAAGTGTCTGGAGGCGCCCCGGACATTAGTGGTATATCAACCTGACTGTCGCCGGGCATACGTCCCGACAACCAGGAGTGACGATTTGGGGTGACATTTCAGTTCATAGCAGGGCGCCTTTGGTTGTCATTCGCGGCATCCTACAGCACAGTGGTACGTCGACGATATTCTACGCCATGTTTCGTACCCTTCATACCAAGCCACTGTGGGATTACATTTCAGCAAGTCAATGCCCGTCCACACACGGCGAGAGTTCCTATTGCTGCTCTTCGTCCTTGCCAAACCCCACCTTAGCCAGCACGGTCGCCAGGTCTCTCCCCAGCATTATGGGCAGGGCCATCCAACCATCTCGCGATTTTGACGATCTTACTCGCCACTTGGACAGAATTTGGCACCAAATCGCTCAGGAGGATATCCAACAGCTCTATCAATCAGTGCCAAGCCGCATAACTGCTTGTATAAGCGCCAGACATGTTACTGACTTGCTCAATTTGTGAAGCTCTTTCTCTTAAATACGAGGTGCATTCAAGTTCTAAGGCCTCCGATTTTTTTTTCTAATTAACTACTCACCTGAAATCGATGGAACTGGCGTTACTTCTCGACGTAATCACCCTGCAGACGTACACATTTTTCACAACGCTGACGCCATGATTCCATGTCAGCGGCGAAGGCTTCTTTAGGAGTCTGTTTTGATCACTGGAAAATCGCTGAGGCAATAGCAGCACGGCTGGTGAATGTGCGGCCACGGAGAGTGCCTTTCATTGTTGGAAAAAGCCAAAAGTTACTAGGAGCCAGGTCAGGTGAGTAGGGAGCATGAGGAATCACTTCAAAGTTGTTATCACGAAGAAACTGTTGCGTAACGTTAGCTCGATGTGCGGGTGCGTTGTCTTGGTGAAACAACACACGCGCAGCCCTTCCCGGACGTTTTTGTTGCGGTGCAGGAAGGAATTTGTTCTTCAAAACATTTTCGTAGGATGCACCTGTCACCGTAGTGCCCTTTGGAACGCAATGGTTAAGGATTACGCCCTCGCTGTCCCAGAACATGGACACCATCATTTTTTCAGCACTGGCGGTTACCCGAAATTTTTTTGGTGGCGGTGAATCTGTGTGCTTCCATTGAGCTGACAGGCGCTTTGTTTCTGGATTGAAAAATGGCATCCACGTCTCATCCATTGTCACAACCGACGAAAAGAAAGTCCCATTCCTGCTGTCGTTGCGCGTCAACATTGCTTGGCAACATGCCACACGGGCAGCCATGTGGTCGTCCGTCAGCATTCGTGGCACCCACCTGGATGACAATTTTCGCATTTTCAGGTCGTCATGCAGGATTGCGTGCACAGAACCCACAGAAATGCCAACTCTGGAGGCGATCTGCTCAACAGTCATTCGGCGATCCCCCAAAACAATTATCTCCACTTTCTCGATCATGTCGTCAGACCGGCTTGTGCGAGCCCGAGATTGTTTCTGTTTGTTGTCACACGATGTTCTGCCTTCATTAAACTGTCGCACCCACGAACGCACTTTCGACACATCCGTAACTCCATCACCACATGTCTCCTTCAACTGTCGATGAATTTCAATTGGTTTCACACCACGCAAATTTAGAAAACGAATGATTGCACGCTGTTCAAGTAAGGAAAACGTCGCCATTTTAAGTATTTAAAACAGTTCTCATTCTCGCCGCTGTCGGTAAAATTCCATCTGCCGTACGGTGCTGTCATCTCTGGGACGTATTGACAATGAATGCGGCCTCATTTTAAAACAATGTGCATGTTTCTATCTCTTTCCAGTCCGGAGAAAAAAAATCGGAGGCCTTAGAACTTGAATGCACCTCATACATCATCCAATTTTTCTGAAATTGTGATCATATTTCTGTTTTTACAAGTGCATCACATCTAAAGATAACAGCGTAACCTTGTCACATCCATCAACTTGATGTAACAAGGAACCTGATTCATCCGACCAGATGACACGTTCCCATTGATCTATGGTCCAAACTCGATGATCCCGTGCCCACTGAAATCGTAACTGACGGTGCCATTGGGTCAGCGTGGGAACACACAGAGGTTGTTTTCATGGACTGTGCGGCTGGTCCCGGCGGAGGTTCGAGTCCTCCCTCGGGCATGGGTGTGTGTGTTTGTCCTTAGGATAATTTAGGTCAAGTAGTGTGTAAGCTTAGGGACTGATGACCTTAGTAGTTAATTCCCATAAGATTTCACACACATTTGAACATTTTTGAGAGGTTGTTTGCTGCGGAGCCTCACTTTCAACAATGAGCACTCAACAACGTGCTCTGGAACAACTGTGCCTGCGCCAGTAATGTACTCCGGCCATAACAGTCCCCTCTTCTGCAAAGTACCTTATGTCAATGGGTTTCCCATTCAAATAATTCCTTGGTGGTACTTAGTATTTTTTTTCCAATGTATATGATCGGAGCAAAGACGTTCTAACGACGATGCAGATCGCAAATGTTGAAACCCATTGACATAAGGTTCTATGGAGAAGGGGGGATTGTTACGACTGGAGCACATTACTGGCGCAGGCACAATTGTTCCAGAGCACATCGTTCAGCGCTCATTGTTCAAAGTGAGGCTCCACAGCAGACAGCCTCTCACTGACCCAATGGCACCGTCAATTACGATTTCAGTGGGCACGAGATCATCGAATTTGGACCATAGATGAATGGGAACGTGTCATCTGGTTAGATGAATCACGTTCTTTGTTACATCAAGTTGATGGACGTGTCCAGGTTACGCTATTATCCAGACAAACGACTGCTCGAAATTTGAACTGTGCCACGGACGGGAGACATCTACCTGGACCTAGGGCACCATGACAATTGCGGACTACATGACATATTAGATTGTTCGCAGATGATGCTGTCTTTTACCGTATAGCAAAGTCATCAGTAAAATCAAAACCAACTGCAAAATGATTTAGACAAGATATCTGTATGGTACGAAAAGTAGTAAGTGACTCTAAGTAATGTAAAAGAGTGATGTCATTCACATGAGTACTGAAAGGAATCGGCTAAATTTCGGTTACACGATAAATCGCACAAATCTGAAGGCTGTCTGTTCAACTAAATATCCAGCGAGAACGATTACGAATAACTTAAAGTAGAATGATCACATAGATAATGGTGTGAGGAAAGCAATCGAAAGACTGAGTTTTATTGGTAAATAACGTAGAAGACGCAACAGGTCTACTAAAGAGACTGCTTACACTACGCTTGTCCATCCTCTTGTGCGGTAATGATGCGCGGTATCGGATCCGCATCAGATGGGATTGGCGGAGGACATCAAGAAGGTTCAAAGAAGGGCGGCTCGTTTTCTATGGCGGCAAAATTGGGGAGAAAATGTCACGGATGTGAAACGCGAGTTGGGATGGCAATCATTAAAACCAAGGCGTTTTTCGTTGCTACAGGGTCTTTTCACGAAATTTCAATCACCAAATTTCTACTCCGAATTCGAAATTACTTCATTGGCGGCCACTTACACAGAGAGAAATGATCATCATAAAAAAATAACGGACTTCAAAGCTCGCACGGAAAGATTTCAGTTTTTGGTTTTCCCCGGCTCTGTTCGACAGTGAAACGGTAGAGAAATAGCTTGAAAGTGTCTCGATGAACCCGCTAGCATGCACTTAAGTGAGAATTCGATAGTCGTTATGTAGATGTAAACATTACTGTGGATCGCCTGCATTCCTTCGTGCTTGATATCTTCTCCAATGTTCACGGTATTTTCCAGCAGGATAACTGATTGTCACACTACGGTGGTTTGAGGGGCGTGATAGTGTGCTCACCTTGATACCCCAACGATCAAATTCTTGTGATCTGAACCCGATGAAATACAACGTAGACGCTAACTGGTGCCAGCTTCGAGCTAACAAACCACGGATCCATAATTTTCGCGAATTGCGTGACCTGTGCATAGACATTAGATGCGACATAAAACAGGAACCTTGCAAAGGTCTCGTCGGATCCATGCCACACAGAATCAATGTTGTATTGCATTCTAGAGGGTGACCAACACACTATTAAGCAGGTGGTCGTAATGTTTTGGCTCATGACAGCATTCGTCTGGCATAGCCATGTACAGAAGAGAAACGCCGACGATAAACAGTTGAGACAAGAGGAAATGTTCAAAAGTGCGTGAATTCCTAAGGGACCAAGCTGCTGTGGTTATCGGTCCCTAGACTTACTCACTAGTTAAACTAACTTATGCTGAGATCAACACACACACACACACACACACACACACACACACACACACACACGTCCGAGGGAGGACTCGAACGTCCGGCAGGTGGTGTCAGGCAATCCGTGACATGGCGCCTCTAACCGCGCGACCACTCCGAGCGGCAGACAAGAAGAGAACAGTGCCTTTTGCGAAGTGGCGTTAGAGAAAAATGCTGAAGGTGGGTGGTTCAAAAATCTTTCAAATGGCTCTGAGCACTATGGTACTTAACATCTTAAGTCATCAGTCCCCTATAACTTAGAACTACTTAAACCTAACTAACCTAAGGACATCACACAACACCCAGTCATCACGAGGCAGAGAAAATCCCTGACCCCGCCGGGAATCGAACCCGGGAACCCGAGCGCGGGAAGCGAGAAAGCTACCGCACGACCACGAGCTGCGGACGAAGGTGGGTGGGTCGAGTAACTACTGAAGAGCTACTGAATCGAATTTGGGCGATAAGGAGCTGCCTACAGGAAGGGAACATTGATAGAACACTTCACAGGAGGCCGGCCGCGGTGGTCTAGCGGTTCTAGGCGTTCAGTCCGGAACCGCGCGACCGCTACGGTCGCAGGTTCGAATCCTGCCTCGGGCATGGATGTGTGTGATGTCCTTAGGTTAGTTAGGTTTAAGTTGTTCTAAGTTCTAGGGGACTTATGACCACAGATGTTAAGTCCCATAGTGCTCAGAGCCATTTTTGAACTTCACGGGACAACGAGGAACCGCCAAGTTCGTTATGGAGGAAAGTGTGAGACATAAAAATTGTAGAGGGAGGCCAAGACTCGGCTATAGTGAACAGATTGAAATGGATGTAGGCTGTATAAGTTATGCTGAAATGAAGAGGCTTGCAGAGCAAGGACTAGCGTCGAGATCTGCATCATCCCTGTCTTCAGACTGAAGTCCGCAGCAATAACCTCACAATAGCAAGATGTAAATTCGGAGAAAATTTAATAGCCGAGATCGCATTCAGTGCTATTTAATCCTGTTTATCAGTTTCAACAGTTAAGTCTGTCATCTTCTGATCTTTAAAAACTTGTTGTTACATGTCCTGGTAAGTTATGACTGTATCACATATACCATGTTGACATTCTAGTGAATCTTTATGTAGCACATTCCACATTCTTTGAAGTACACAGTTCAGCTGTTGAACTTCAAAGAGTGGGCATCGATGTTGTGTTTAACTCGGCAGGTAAACGTAAACAGGTGCGAAATGTGCTCTGTTACGCAACTCAACATCTAACAAGTATCAGTGCAATGTTATGTGTGTGGACATTTGCAGCTACACAACGTGCTTCTTAACTGTACTGTTTTTATTTGTGACAAACCGGTTTTTATTTTCATTTTTAACAAACCTGTGTGGAATGTGCTACATAACATCTTCTAGAATGCCAACATAGTATGTGTTATACAAGCGTAATCGAACGAGACGTATAACAAAGATTAGAAGATGACAGTGTTAATTGTAGAAACCGGTAATAGGGAATAAATATTGCTGAATGCGACCTCGGCTATTAAATTTTCATCAAAGCAATTATGGATCACACCTTCTTATCTCTAACTATACGGCCGAGCGGTCTAAGGCGCTGCAGTCATGGTCCCGGCGGAGGTTCGAGTCCTCCCTCGGGCATGGGTGTATGTGTTTGTCCTTAGGATAATTTAGGTTAAGTAGTGTGTAAGCTTAGGGACTGATGACCTTAGCAGTTAAGTCCCATAAGATTTCACACACACATTCGCACATTCTAACTATACGAAATTTCAAACAAGAAGTTGACCATATGAACAGCTATTTGTACTATCTGTTTGGTTCCCCACTTTCCCGTTTGGTATGTTCAAAAATTTTATTTCGTTGTGCCGAATACGAAGCAGACGATTTTTGTGTTTCACAGGAGAATACTGCACGGTTTTACACTGTGCAGACTGTAAAATTATTTTCTGAGAACTGGGCAAGACTGATCAGAAGGAACAATGATTAATACAATGGAGGAACTTGATTTAAACATTGGCGCAGCCATCCTAATTTACATTTTACATTAACTCTACAAACTGCGCCAATCTATAGCCAGAATGTTTCGTTTATTCTAATTTCCAACGATACTGATACAGGCTCTTCTTGGCAACGGAATAGAGAGCGAAAAATGAATTTCTAATAAGGAATCTCGACAATATAGTCGAATGCATTTTTTACTAAATGAAAACGAAAATTTGGAACAGCTTCATCGTCAGAGCTCCATCTTAATTCTGTGAGAAAATAAGGGGTTTTACGACCCGTCGACAACGAAGTCGTTAGGGTCGGAGCACAAGATCCCATTAAGGAAGTATGGAGTAGGAAATCGGCCGTGAAGAAACCATCCCAGTATTTTACTTAAGCGATTTAGGGAAGTGACGGAAAACCTAAATCAGGATGACCGGACGGGCATTTGAACCGTCGTCTTCTCGAATGCGAGTCCAGTGTGATACCCAACGGACAGTTACTGCATGGTTTTACACGCCGACCAAAGCCTCTCAGCACTTTAACAGAAGCAACTCTCTTTTCGTAATGAAGAAAACTGAGATTGTGTCATCTTAGATAATGGCTGTCCATTACCTTGCCGCAGCATGGACATCGTCCCGTGGCAGCACCGCTTTTGTTACCTCCAGACGACTATTCATCTCTTGCAGCGTATAGCTATCAGCTTTGGTAGTAAAAACTGCATTATATGACGTACGTTCGATCCGTAAAAATGGCTTTCATTTTCCAGTGTGCCTCACGAAGTCTTCAGCATTTAGTGGCACATTAAAACTGTACGCCTGACGGGAAACCGACTCTACACTTCTAAATTTTACAGCCAGTTTTGTGATCACTGCGCTGTCAAACCACACTTTATAGCCCGTACCGCAGGTACAATACACCGATATGTTCCTCCGTGGAGTTAGTCACCTTTACTATACGTCGGGAATAAAATGACATTCGAGTATTGTATTCCGGCAAGATTCGGGCACTACGTTTCCGGAAGTTATGTGCCTGACGCTTCCTGTTCCCGAAGGCTTGCTTTCAAACCACGTTAAAATCTTCCTGGCGTATCTGCGAGGTGCACTGTGTTCCTTTAACAGCTCAAAGATCAGTTCCTTCCCCGAATTGCATTAAATACGCAACTAAATCAACATATATGTCATGCGAGGCACTACAAAATACCTGACAGAGGGTACTTCCTGTTCTGTTCATTTGGGTTCAATCAATAATTGCATTTATGCCTCTTTGCGTGCTTTAGATAGTCTAACTTTACCTCGACGACCTATAGGGGAATGACCTACATCTACATTTATACTCCGCAAGCCACACAACGGTGTGTGGCGGAGGGCACTTTGCGTGCCACTGTCATTACCTCCCTTTCCTGTTCCAGTCGCGTATGGTTCGCGGGAAGAACTACTGCCGGAAAGCGTCCGTGCGCGCTCGAATCTTTCTAATTTTACATTCGTGATCTCCTCAGGAGGTATAACTAAGGGGAAGCAATATGTTCAATACTTTATCCAGAAACGCACCCTCTCGAAATCTGGACAGCAAGCTACACCGCGATGCAGAGCGCCTCTCTTGCAGAGTCTGCCACTTGAGTTTGCTAAACATCTCCGTAACGCCATCACGCTTACCAAATAACCCTGTGACGAAACGCGCCGCTCTTCTTTGGATCTTCTCGATCTCCTCTGTCAACCCGACGTGGTACGGATCCCACACTGATGAGCAATACTCAAGTATAGGTCGAACGAGTGTTTTGTTAGCCACCTCCTTTGTTGATGGACTACATTTTCTAAGGACTCTACCAATGAATCTCAACCTGGTACCCACCTTACCAACAATTAATTTTATATGATCATTCCACTTCTAATCGTTCCGTACGCATACTCCCAGACACTTTACAGAAGTAACTGCTACCAGTGTTTGTTTTGCTATCATATAATCATACAATAAAAGATCCTTCTTTCTATGTATCCGCAAAATACATTACACTTGTCTACGTTAAGGATCAGTTGCCACTCCCTGCACCAAGTGCCTATCCGCTGCAGATCTTCCTGCATTGCGCTGCAATTTTCTAATGCTGCAACTTCTCTGTATACTACAGCATCATCCGCGAAAAGCCACATGGAACTTCCGACACTTGTGAAAAGCAATGGTCCCATAACACTCCCCTGAGGCAAGGGAGTTGAAATATTTGTAGGTTCAGTTTCGGATATCGAGGCTGACAATTTTCTAAGCATATTCTGTATTATTTATTTACTTATTTTGGCTTTAGGCACCCTTGACTTTACAGCCAGCAGTAGTATTGCATTTAAAGAGACACCTCCCCGTTTCACTCATCTGCTCTCCAATGTAAAATAAACACTACTCCCCTTTCTCTTTAACAACATCAAAATGCAACACTAACCAAACATGAAATACTGAATATTATACAACTGCTTGCTTTGTCATAAAATTCATTTAACTAGCTATATCTTAAAATAAGTTTGTGATGTCCACTGTTGTAATATTTATTTATGTATGTATATCCATTCCAAATCATCTACTTTTTTCCGATTTATGCTATAGTACGAGGTGCATTCAAGTTCTAAGGCCTCCGATTTTTTTCTAATTAACTACTCACCTGAAATCGATGAAACTGGCGTAACTTCTCGACGTAATCGCCCTGCAGACGTACACATTTTTCACAACGCTGACGCCATGATTCCATGGCAGCGGCGAAGACTTCTTTAGGAGTCTGTTTTGACCACTGGAAAATCGCTGAGGCAATAGCAGCACGGCTGGTGAATGTGCGGCCATGGAGAGTGTCTTTCATTGTTGGAAAAAGCCAAAAGTCACTAGGAGCCAGGTCAGGTGAGTAGGGAGCATGAGGAATCACTTCAAAGTTGTTATCACGAAGAAACTGTTGCGTAACGTTAGCTCGATGTGCTGGTACGTTATCTTGGTGAAACTGCACTCGCGCAGTCCTTCCCAGACGTTTTTGTTGCAGTGCAGGAAGGAATTTGTTCTTCAAAACATTTTCGTAGACTGCACCTGTTACCGTAGTGCCCTTTGGAACGCAATGGGTAAGGATTACACCCTCGCTGTCCCAGAATATGGACACCATCATTTTTTCAGCACTGGCGGTTACCCGAAATTTTTTTGGTGGCGCTGAATCTGTGTGCTTTCATTGAGCTGACAGGCGCTTTGTTTCTGGATTGAAAAATGGCATCCACGTCTCATCCATTGTCACAACCGACGAAAAGAAAGTCCCAGTCATGCTGTCGTTGCACGTCAACATTGCTTGGCAACATGCCACACGGGCAGCCATGTGGTCGTGACACTTTTCGCATTTTCAGGTCGTCATGCAGGACTGTGTGCACAGAACCCACAGAAATGCCAACTCTGGAGGCGATCTGTTCAACAGTCATTCGGCGATCCCCCAAAACAATTCTCTCCCCTTTCTCGATCATGTCGTCAGACCAGCTTGTGCGAGCCCGAGGTTGTTTCGGTTTGTTGTCACACGATGTTCTGCCTTCATTAAAATGTCGCATCCAAGAACACACTTTCGACACATCCATAACTCCATCACCACATGTCTCCTTCAACTGTCGATGAATATCAATTGGTTTCACACCACGCAAATTCAGAAAACGAATGATTGCACACTGTTCAAGTAAGGAAAACGTCGCCATTTTAAGTATTTAAAACAGTTCTCATTCTCGCCGCTGGCGGTAAAATTCCATCTGCCGTATGGTGCTGCCATCTCTGGGACGTATTGACAATGAATGCGGCCTCATTTTAAAACAATGCGCATGTTTCTATCTATTTCCAGTCCGGAGAAAAAAATTCGGAGACCTTAGAATTTGAATGCACCTCGTATTTACATAATATGTCCACAATAGTAATATTTATTTACATATATCTAGCCCTTATTATTTATAGTTCCAATGTATATCATTTTAAACAGTTTCTTTTAATATAAATAGTAAATAATGGAACATCAGTTATTTGTATTTTCTTACTGTCACACACATGAGACACTCGTCATTCCGTCAATCATCGTAAGTTGAAGAGTTGAGTGAGTAGAATGTACACGAACGAAGAGAAGGTAGAAATGATACTCATCTATGGGGAATGTAAGTTAGCAGAACAGTAATTGCAATACCGTTTTCTTATGTACGGGTACATTTACTACAGTAGTTTAGTCCTTTTAAATACTGTTGTGTAGAGTAGGCATACAGTAAAGGCTGTCCTTCCTACAAACTGCGTCGACGTAAAGTTTCTTTTATTGTTGTCGTTGTTGAAGGTAGGCGAAATGCTGCACAGGCAGCGGAACTGTACAAAGAGCGATATCCTGACAAGAACCCACCTTCTCGAGGGATGTTTTCTCGTCTTGTTGCGACGCTTCAGGAAACGGGAAGTTTCAACCCTCGACAACGCAATCGTCGTAGCACTCGCACAGACGAAGGTGCCGAAGTTCCTGTTCTCGCTTCCGTTGCTATGAATCCACATGTGAGCACACCACAGCTTGAACACGAGATAGGTATTCCTAAAACCAGTGTACATCGTATTTTTACAGGTCGCCGGTTTCATGCTTACCACGTACACCTACATCAAGAATTTCATGGGAATGATTTCCAGAATCGTGTACAGTTCTGTCAGTGGGCACAGCAGCAAGTCCTCGCCCACCCGAACTTCTTCTCCGATGTTCTATTTACCGATGAATGTTCCTTCTCAAACAAATGACAGGTAAATACAAGGAACATGCATTATTGGCCCAGCGACAGCCCACGATGGCTTAGACAGGTGGAACATCAGCGTCGTTGGAGAGTTAACGTCTGGTGTGGGATGCTTGGTACTACAATTATTGGTCCGTATTTCATAAATGGTAATCTAAACGCCACAGTGTATGCTAACTTCCTCAGACGAATTCTTCTTCCTCTTCTGGATGAAGTGTCGCTGAGGACCAGAATTCTTATGTGGTATCAACACGATGGCTGTCTAGCACATAATGCGTTGCGTGCACGTCGTGTTCTGAACCGAAGGTAGCCTGCCAGATGGATTGGTCGAGGAGGAACAGTTACTTGGCCTGCTAGGTCTCCTGATTTAAATCCTCTGGACTTTTTTCTTTGGGGATGCATTAAGGACGTTGTCTATCGCGATATTCCAACAGTCCAGAGGACATGCAAGAACGTATCGTGCTTGCTTGTAATTCTTTTCAGCAGGCACCACTGGAAGCAGTAAATAATTCTTTCATTCAACGAATGCAGCAGTGTATCGGTGTCCAGGATGAGCACCTTAGAATGTTCTACTCCTGGACAATGGTACAGGAGAGCCAAAGTCAATTTTGTGTTATGTTTTTACTTGGTTTTAATTTGTTTTCTGACAACTCCAGCAAGTAGACGAGTTTGTGATCCTGGGCTCAAAGTCACTGTTGTGTTATGTAATTAATAACGTTGTGTTTCAGTGAATGGTACACTGGGATACATTTTTGAATAGGTCTTTAGAAGAGGAAATGAATTGCCGAATAAGAAATAAAGGGTGCCATTTAAAAAAGTCATACCTCTGTTCATATCTTTGTAAAAAAACAAAGCTACAACGAAGGCAATGGTGCTGATTGATGTCCCCCTGACGGCTAAAGAACATTTGCTTGAAACATTTTGTAATTTGCATCTGGACAAACAGTTATTTAGGGTGGTCAAGATAAATCGGGCACCCTGTATACAGGCTGTTACAAAAAGGTACGGCCAAACTTTCAGGAAACATTGCTCACACACAAAGAAAGAAAATATGTTATGTGGACCTTTTTGTAACACCCCGAATAATCTCCGAGACTGGAAGTCTTTGGCACTGCTATGGTTGCGATATCGCCACCTTTGTGTACATAATTCCATGTGGTGAAATTTCTTGGTGTGTGAGTGGTGCATCAGATTATGTATATAAGTATACATAAAAAAGTGCATCATACAGTCTTCACTGCTACATGATCACACGCGGTCAGTACGGGAACGTAATTTGTTTACATAATTTAAAATCGTTGTGAGGCACAATAACAGTTAAAAAGACATTGTCTGACATCTTGTTTTGGTTGTAGGATACCACCACCCTAGAAAATTTCATCATTTGGGAAAACAAAAGGTGAAAGCTAATGTAAAATGTACCTTAACTTGAACTAACCTTTTGAAGGTGTACCTATCGGTTCGAAACGGGTTTCGCGCTGTTTAAATAAATAAATAGCATTGTAAAAAGTGGCTGGTTGTTGTTGCCTTCTCTGTAAGAGTCAACATGTATTTTCTATCATTTCCCACTGAGAGCTTCTGCTCCGTCTTCATTGAAATCGCCAACGCGACTTTAAATCCTAATCTACCTTCCTTTCCTTTCTGCTTCACAAAAGCCACTGTAGAATGCTAGGTTTCTTTTTTACATTTTATCAGTCTTTCGTGCTGACTGGACTGGCCCGCTGTAGCAGTTTCTGAGCGATAGGCTTCCCTGGAAAAGGCTGTGGGTGGCGCGACAGGAATGCAGCCGCGGCAGCAGATTCGCTTATCTCACATTCTCTCTCGAATTGTTGGTCCGCCCATATGTTGTCTAATCATGTAGCTGCACACGTGGTCGGGGTGGGAGACGCCCATCGACGCGCAGACGGCTCGAACACCAGCCACACGAACGTGATGATCAATGACACGCCAATACCGTGCGCCGCAAGGAGCGGGCATCCCTCTCGATATTTTTAGCCGGGCGCTATCGTCTGAGGTTGCGGATTAGAGTAGGGGCGTGGAGGGGAGGGAGGGAAGCCAGTGGTGGGGGACGGCAAGCGAGCGCCGGCGTGCATATTAGCGCTACTGGCGGGGAGTGGCTGTCACTCGAGATGAATCACCGTGCCATGACGCTGCTTGTCTGGCCTCGTTTCCAGTTGTAGGGCTGTACTGGCGGCGGTCATCTGCACCAGGTCGAAAGACGGGCTCCTCACTAAAAACTAACGCTTAGTCAGAACGAAAAGCACGAAGTGCATACTAAAATAAACTTTCTAGATCTCTAAATCACAAAAAAGTGGACCTGCATACGCATTCAGCATCATCCACAATAATACACTACAGAGTACATAACTCTCAGAATGAGATTTTCATTCTTCAGCGGAATGTGCCCTGATATGAAACTTCCTGGCAGATTAAAACTGTGTGCCGGACCGAGACTCGAATTCGGGACCTTTGCCTTTCGCGGGCAAGTGCTCTACTAACTGAAGTGGCGAAGCTGTGGCTAAGCCATGTCTCCGCAATATCCTTTCTTCCAGGAGTGCTAGATATGCAAGGTTCACAGAAGATCTTCTGTGAAGTTTGGAAGGTAGGAGACGAGGTACTGGCAGAATTGAAGTTGTGAGTCGTGCTTGGGTAGCTCAGTTGGTCGAGCACTTGCCCGCGAAAGGCAAAGGTCCCGAGTTCGAGTCTCGGTACGGCACACAGTTTTAATCTGCCAGGAAGTTTCAACTCTCAGTAGCTCTTTCCATCCGAAAGCATATAAAGGAGCATATTTTTCGACTTGCCTAGAGTGACTAATAAAATATCTTCTAACTAAAGAACACACAACATCTGAAATAAAAACACTAAGTAAAACAGAAAAAAATACGATCCTACTTTATTCGACAATATTTATCGTATTTTGCGCACTATAAGACGCATTTTTCTCTTCGAAAAATTGCCTCCAAAATTCAGGTGCGTCTTTTGCTCGAAATTAATACAAAAGTGTCCACTGACTGATTTAAAAATTCCCGCCTGTCTTAAAATGGCCATATATTCGATGCCGTGGGAAACGTTTCTCTATGCGGCAACACTGGATTCAACTGGCAGCATCAGGACACCGATGCGACGAACGTGAGTTGCAGGAATTCACGCCGGCCGCTGTGGCCGAGCGGTTCTAGGCGCTTCAGTCCGGAACACCGCTGCTGCTACGGTCCCAGGTTCGAATCCTGCCTCGGGCATGGATGTGTGTGATGTGCTTAGGTTATTTAGGTTTAAGTAGTTCTAATTCCAGGGGATTGATGACCTCAGATGTTAAGTCCCATTGTGCTTAGAGCCATTTGAACCATTTGATTGGCGGGCTAGTAAATAAGAACTGAAAATAATGAGGAAGACTAAATGCGCAAATAGAGGACTGAATGCAAAATGGCCAGAACTAGAAGATGACGATTTTCAGGGATTTTAAAGGTCACTTCGGGTTCATAGACTAAAAAAATTTTTAGTCTACCTTTGGAATCGAATAATAAAAATGGTAAAAACGTTGTTTTAAAAAGAATCTTAAAAATTAAGAAGCGTTTTACAGTCCGAAGCGTCTTAGAGTCCGTAAAATACGGTATGCTACTAACCAATACGCCAATGAGGTCGAAACACCCTAAAAAAGACATAAGATAATAAAAAAGTCCAGTTCACTGTCATACAATATTGGGGGAAAAAATTTCAGACAAACTCAAACTTGCACTTCTAAACAGCAACCTTACACAGGCTCCAGAACACAATGCGGTCATAAACCTAAAAAAAAATGATCGACACAGTCATAAAAAATTTCATCAGTATTTTTAAAAACCTTTTGTCATGTAGAGCCCGCCTTTGTAGCTGAGGGGTCAGTGTAAATGAACTGGGTTCAGTTCCCGGTACTGCCAAAGATTTTCCCTTGGTGAGAGAATTGGTGCGGGGTGTACGCAGCCTCATGATGTGAGCTTGAATGAGAAGTAACCGCTCCACGGTCTGGGAAGTCAGCAAAACGGTCGGGAGAACAGTCTGGTGGCCACGTGATTGTCAATACCGCATCCGCTTGAACGCGCGAATGAGAGGATGACACGGCGGCCGATTGACATTCCTTGGGCCTTCAAGGCCTGAATGAGCAGCTCATTTTGTCATTCAGCATATTCCTTTGTCTTAGATACTCTTATAACACAGATAAAAGATAAAAATACTTAAAAATGATTTTATATAATTTATGATATCAACACCTCATTGATAATTTATGAGTGTAAATTATATCACCCTTGCCACCTGCACGTCAAAAGTAATATGCTGATTACAGCCGTCATATAACTGGATAATTATATTAATGCTAAGAGCAAATGTCTTGAAAGGTGGATATAAAATAAACACCTAAGAATGAGAACAATGGTAACTGAACGTAGTTGCAGTAAATCAGGTGAAGCCGTGAGAATTAGATTGTGAAATTGTACACTAAAAGTAGTACACGAGCTTTGCTATTCGGGCAGTAAAATAGCTTATGATGGCCGAAATAGAGAGGATATAAAATGCAGACTGGCAATGGCAAGGGAAAGCGTTTCTGATGAAGGGAAATTTGTTAACATCGAATATATATACTTAAGTGTACTTTTCTGAAAGTATTTGTATGGAAGCCATGTACGGAAGAGTAACATGAACGATAAACAGTTTAGACAAGAAGAGAATAGAAACGTTCAAGATGTGGCGCTACAGAAGAATGCTGAAGATGAGATGGGTGGATCAAGTAACTAATCAGGAGGTACTCAATGGAATTGGAGAGATAAGAGATCTGTGGTACAACCTCACGATAAGAAGAGGTCGGTTTATAGGGCACAGTCTGAGACATGAAGGGATCACTAATTTAATACTAAAGGGAAGTGTGAAGGGTAAAAATTGTAGAGACCAAGAGATGAATACAGTAAGCAGATTCAGGAGGTTGTAAGTTGCAGCAGGTATTTGGAGATGAAGGGGCCTGCACAGGATAGAGTAGCACCGGGAGCTGCATCAGACCAGTCTTGCCGGCCGAAGTGGCCGTGCGGTTCTAGGCGCTACAGTCTGGAGCCGAGCGACCACTACGGTCGCAGGTTCGAATCCTGCCCCGGGCATGGATGTGTGTGATGTCCTTAGGTTAGTTAGGTTTAATTAGTTCTAAGTTCTAGGCGACTGATGACCTCAGAAGTTAAGTCGCATAGTACTCAGAGCCATTTTTTTAGGCCAGTCTTCCGACTGAAGTCCACAACAACAACAACAATACAGGTTCCGCTGATGAGCAGTAGCTTGGCAATAAAATAAACACAATAACTCACTGAATAATAACTAGTAACAAACGTGTAGTTTCTTTTCAAAGTAAGTCAGCTAATGTCCCGATGAACCACTTGCGTAAGAAGAATCGAAAATTTCAACTACACAATAAAAATTCAGGGAGAAATAGAATAAAAAGATATCAGCGAGTGTTAGATTTTTGCCGATGATGAGGTCATTAAAGAGTGCTACCTGTGGTGGATAATAATATTGAATGCGGAGGCCATGACCATTTTCAGGAGCCATCCGGGCCATCGTCTTCAGTGGTTTAGGAAAAATATGGATAGCTTTAATGAAGATAATCGGACAAGGATGTGAATTCTGCTCCTACCAAACATGAGCCCACTGCTGCATTTAATCACCGGCGAGAAGACAAGAATTAACCTACATTAACGGTCTAGAAGTGTAAGTAGGCTGTTTAGGTTTTTATGTTGGTAACGTCACGTAGCGCTCTATATGAAAATCACTGACTGTGCTGTGTGTAGTCTGTGGCTGGTTGGCATTGTTGAAATATTCTGTATTGTAGTGGTGGACAGTTGGCTGTTAAGAGCGCGTAGCGTTGCACAGTTGGTGAGCCGCCAGCAGTGGTGGATGTGGGGAGAGAGATGGCAGAATTTTGAGAGCGGACGACCTGGACGTGTGTCCATCAGAAAGAGTAAATTTGTAATACTGTATATCATGAACTGATATATATGATGACTTTTGAACGTTAGTAAGGTAAATACATTGTTTGTTCTCTATCAAAATCTTTCATTTGCCAACTATTCCTATCAGTAGTTAGTGCCTTCAGTAGTTAGAATCTTTTATTTAGCTGGCAGTATTGGCGCTTTCTGTATTGCAGTAGTTCGAGTAACGAAGATTTTTGTGAGGTAGGTGATTCATGAAAGCTATAGGTTATTGTTAGTCAGGGCCATTCTTTTGCAGGGATTTTTGAAAGTCAGATTGCGTTGCGCTAAAAATATTGTGTGTCAGTTTAGTGTTGATCAGAATAAGTAAAGAGAGAAATGTCTGAGTACGTTCAGTTTTGCTCAGCTGTTTGAAAATCAAATAACGTAAGGGGTTTACCAGCACAGTAATTCACTAATTTTTCTAAGGGGACTATGGGACTTAACATCTGAGGTCATCAGTCCCCTAGAACTTAGAACTACTTAAACCTAACTAACCGAAGGACATCACACACATCCATACCCGAGGCAGGATTCGAACCTGCGACCGTAGCGGTCACGCGATTCCAGACTGAAGCGCCTAGAACCGCACGGGCACACCGGCCGGCTGAAATTTCGGGAATGCAGTTCTCTAGGTGACATATTTAAATGATTAACACCGCAGGATCACAGGTTAATGTAACCGCGATGTAAGCCATCGCAAATATGATACGCTGGTACAGTAATAACCGATGTTCAGTGTAAGCATTTAGACGTGCCTCAATTGTGTTGCGCAGGTTCTGGATGTCGGTTCCAGATATGGAGTTCCATGCCTGTTGCACTTGGTCGGTCAATACAGGGGCGGATAATGCTGTTTGTGGATGACGATGGAGTTATGGTCTGGTAGAGTCTAATATGTACTCAGTTGGAGATAGACCTGGTGACCGTGCAAGCCAAGGCTGCATGTCTACAAACTATAGAGCCTGTTGGGCTACACCAGAGATATGTGGGCGAGCGTTGTCCTGTTGGAAAACGATCTCTGGAATGCTGTTCATAAACGGCAGCTCAACAGCCCTGGTGATCGTGCAGGCCAAGGCTACATGTCGACAAACTATAGAGCCTGTTGGGCTACACCAGAGATATGTGGGCGAGCGTTATCCTGTTGGAAAGCAATCTCTGAAATACTGTTCATAAACGGCAGCTCAACAGCCCTGGTGATCGTGCAGGCCAAGGCTACATGTCGACAAACTATAGAGCCTGTTGGGCTACACCAGATATATGTGGGCGAGCGTTATCCTGTTGGAAAACAATGTCTGGAATGCTGTTCATAAACGGCAGCTCAACAGCCCTGGTGATCGTGCAGGCCCAGGCTACATGTCGACAAACTATAGAGCCTGTTGGGCTACACCAGAGGCATGTGGGCGAGCGTTATCCTGTTGGAAAACCATCTCTGGAATGCTGTTCATAAACGGCAGCTCAACAGCCCTGTTGATCGTGCAGGCCAAGGCTACATGTCGACAAACTATGGAGCCTGTTGGGCTACACCAGAGATATGTAGGCGAGCGTTATCCTGTTGGAAAACAATATCTGGAATACTGTTCATAAACGGCAGCTCAACAGCTCTAATCACCAGACTGAAGGACAAATTTGCAGTCAGGGTGTGTGGGATAACCACGAGAGTGCTCCTGCTGTCATACGAAATAGCACCCCAGACCAAAACTCCAGGCTTAGGTCCAGTCTGTCTAGCACCCAGACAGGTTGGTTGCAAGCCCTCAACTGGCCTTCTCCTAATCAACACACTGCCATGACTGGCACAGAGGCAGAACCAGCTTTCATTAGAAAACACAACAGATCTTCACACCGCCCTCCAATGAGATCTCGCTTGAGACCGCTGAAGACGCAAATGACGATGATTTGGGGTCTGTGGAATCCACGCTAAGCGCGTCTGGCTTTGAATTTTCCTTGAAGCGACCGATTTGTAACAGTTCGTTGTGTCATTATGGTGCCAACTGCTGCTCAGATTGCTGCTGCAGATACAGTACGATGCGCCAGAGCCATACTCTGAACACGATGGTCTTCCCTCTCGGCAGTTTCAAGTGGCCGTCCGGAGCCCGGTCTTCCTGCGACCGTACATTTCCCTGATCACCGTTGCTAGCAAACATGTACAGTGGCTACATCCCTGCCAAGTCTTTCTGAAGTATCGTAGAAGGAACATCCAGCATCTCGTAACCCTATTACACGATCTCGTTCAAACTAAATGAGATGTTGATAATGGCGTGTTTGTCGCCTTAAAGGCATTCTTGACTAACATCAACTCACCACATCCAATCTCTAAGGTAACTAACGCTCACGACCGTTACAGCGTGTACTGAAAGCAGAGCTGATTTTCATCCTCATTCTTATGTGATTGGTGCGAAATTTGCATAGACTTCATCTTTTAGATGTAGAAACACGGATACCAACTTTGTTTATGCCCCACAACCCCTTCTTGGTGATGCGATTGCTTTTTTTTTTCTTTTTTTTTCTGCGTCAATGTACTTCGTGAAGAAATGATCCCGATGTAGGCCTCTTAATAAATACATAACAATAAATTCAAACAAAATATAATTTTAATTAATATTGTGTTTATACTGGTTGCTGGTGAGGAGGAAAGTTAGTTATTAGTATTTTTTTAATGATCTCATTCGTAAGCAGCCATATCACAGTCATCACAGTCGCTCAAGAAAATTATAATAAAGCTTTACTTGTTTAATCAGAATCGGACGATGACTCTCCTTCTCCGCAGTCTCGATGATTCGAAGCGATCTGCAATCCTGTGTAAATAAGATGTCTTGGTTTTCTTGCGTTTCGTAGTCAGTCGGGAAACCACAGACAAAGCGGAAAGTTTGCTTTGGTAGAGTTTAATTATCCGATGAAATAATGGAGTTCTTGGATCTAATAATTGCAGGCTCGTTTCCAATTCATCGGAAGTTCCCTTCTGATTACCAACGAAACAACACCTCCGTGCCAATTTCCAATTAGAGAATACATATATAATGAAATTCCTTACACACCTTTGATGTAAATGCTCAGTATATATTTTCTTGAGTAGCATACAATATATTTTCAATCTCTTTCTTCCAGTAATCTCGATAGCCAAATTACAATTATTCAATGTGGATATTCGGCACGGAGAAGATCCTAGAAGTCCTCTCAACACACCAGAGAGAATATATTACGAAGAGTAATTATGCGCTCATGGTATAGTAACAGTACTGTACTACTTGGCGCATCGATTCTGCGAGTATATAGATGGTCAAGTAGGAAACGTAATTCACTCATAGAATTGTGCAAGGATAATTAGTACAATATAAAGAGATATTACACAAAATAATAAAATATCGCCAAGCATTGAAACACTCTACGAGAAATCGTTGTAAACTGAAAGGAGAAATTTAACTTCTTACGAATAAATAGTTTCTGTCATCAAAAACAGTAGTGGCATAGACAGCGGGTTCCCTGTAGTTAATCGTAGCTAGGGCATCGAGAATAACCTCTTTCTGTACAGAAGCAGAGTAAAATAGCGTCACGCTGTAATGTACCTTGCCGCGTCGGAACTCGCGGTAATGAGATGGCAGACGCAGTAGCCAAGCATGCTTTTGATGAGAACTGAGTAGTATCATGCGAGGTACCCATCAGATCTGTTATTTCATTGGCGAGGAGTGCAGTCATTGGTATGTGGCACAGAGCGTAGTTGGAAACGAGCGAAAATAAACTTCGAGCGGTTAAACAAGCCGCCCGACAGTGGCGTACTTCTGTCCAGTCACTCACACGAAACGAGATCATTTTAGGTCGGCTCCATTTAGGGCATTGCCCTTTGAACCACGGCTTCCTCCTGCGTCACGAACAGCTTCCACAATGCACGTACGTGGTTTCATTATAACAGTGCGCCATATCTTAACTGAATGTTGCTTGTATACTAACCTGAGAGCATTGAGATTGGACGAGTTTTAAAATTTTGTCAGGAACAAGAATTATCCCCAGTTTGATGGGGATTAGGTTTTTAACGAATGATAGTTAACAGTTAGGTAGCCACGTCTGTCTGGGGTAACGAAATGGTAGAATTTCAGATATGATTTTACGTATAAAGATTGAAGTGGCGGGTGAAAATGTATTCAAGGCGGGGAAACGATCCCAGATCCCCTGTTTACTAGGAAGGTGCGCTAGCCACTCAGGTAGGACGCTTCAGTTTATATATGTAAAATCAATCTGTATAATACCAGTAAAGTCTCTGAAATTGTGTCATTTAATTTGTGTAAGTACCTGCACCTGGGTTTCAGGGTGGAGGCCCCGTTTACGTTCAATGCTGAGATACTATTCCAGAACACGGAGAACCTCGGCAAGTCTGCATCACGATAAAATTATTTGTTAGGAAATGCGCTCAGTCAAATTCAGAAAGGACACTAATAACTAGCATCACTGCCACAATTGTCGTGCAGTATTGGAGGGGGCTCTTGCATTGTCCAGCATGAAATAACCGTTGGTCTTCCCACTGGCAGCTAGTTCAGTGAAAAAAAGGTTATAATATATTGTTCATATTCCTATCAGAAGTTCTAGTTTGGTGGAAGAAGAAAGGTCCAGTAGCTCGTGTTGCACTAATTGACTGCCACGCTCCTGTTTTCACTTCATGCCCACGCTCCTGATAATAAATGTATCCATGCTTCGTAAAAAACAACAGTCCAGAACTAACCTCATCATCGAGCAATATATGGCTGCAGTACTGAGCTCGAGCAATGGTATCTGAATTGGTCAGTCAGTACACTGCCGCTAATTCGTAAGGTTTGAGTTTTTGCAAAGATCTGTGAGTAGATGCCAATGACCTTGCCGCAGTGGTAACACCGGTTCCCGTCAGATCACCGAAGTTAAGCGCTGTCGGGCTGGACTAGCACTTGGATGGGTGACCATCCGGTCTGCCGAGCGCAAACGGGAGGCAATCAGCCCTTGTGAGGCAAACTGAGGAGCTACTTGATTGAGAAGTAGCGGCTCCGGTCTCGGAAACTGACATACGGCCGGGAGTGCGCTGTGCTGACCAGATGTCCCTCCACATCTGCATCCAGTGACGCCTGTGGGCTGAGGACGACACGGCGGCCGTCGGTACCTTTGGGCCTTCATGGCCTGGTTGGGAGGAGAGAGTTTTTTGTGAGTAGATGCTGTGACAGGATAGTTTGAAATGCTAAATGCTGCAGCGATTTTCTCGGACTTCTTTCCAAGTTTGCTTCCAAGTTTGCTCTTATCTCTGCTACAACCGATACGTCACCTACCACAGTCTGAAGGAGGATGTGACGTCTTTATGACGTAATACGCTTTAGTCGATTAACACACCTATCGACTTTTACGAACGTTCGAGATTCTAAACTGTCGTCAGCTAGTGGTTTGTTTTGACACGTGCGATTCTGATAACAGCTCAGTGTGGCAGCGTATATGTATTTCGCCAAAATAAAAGTAAAACAGCTGGATATTAATAGAAATATTCCTGACCGTGGCCTTGAAAACACCACGGACAACACGTTTCGTAATAAAGTGAAGTCTTCTTATGTCCTGAGCAGATTAGATTGTGTGATTGTTGTATTGAACGCTTACGCCGAAAATAATATTTATTTATTATCAATATTTTAGTATGGTTTCATACAATTGGTCTTGTCAGTACATATTAGATTGTAGCAGCATACTCTTGCTGACTTTTTTTTCTTAATTTATATAGCTGAAAGAGAACTCGTGCAAGTTTGTTAGCTAAGTAATTTATATGTCCATCCCAAGATAGTCTTTTATCAACCATAATTCCAAGTAATTTTACACTCGGACCGCAGAGACAGGTACCTTAGTGTCCAGTAATGACTGGTGTGTAGAATGATTGAATTTCGAATTTAAAAAGAAAAATATGAGGCATTGTTGAAGAAAAATCGTCGACCGGAGATGAAATACGAGGGGAAGTGGATTTCTCAATGTAATCTTAACGAAAGATTAGTGTCTTGACGCATCTAAAGATTTTGGCTGCTGAGTGCTTCTTCTCACCGAGTACAAATAACCGACGCACTTCAGCTGGGTCACAAGTACATCAATTTCTGCTTGAGATTCACAATAACCACGCAATTGCCCGTCGTCATCGATGCTGAACTCTTTCAGATTTTCTCTCATTAGTTTCTCGAATGCTGAACACATAATTAGAGACGAGCAAACGAAAAACAACCCACAGGACACAAACACAGTACAATACACGATTTAAACGCAAGGAACGCAAAACACATTTCAACGAATGGTGCAGAGCACAGCGCTACCCTGTCACAACCTCTCGAAAGTCGATATATGGTTTCTATCGTTTTCGATGTAGCGTGTATACGTCATAATGACGTCACATCGTATCCAAGTCCGGTGAACTTAGCATCCTCCCAGTCTGAGCAGCGGGTAGGAACCTTACTCCCAAGTATTAGTTGCCGCCCACAGAGCCTCCGTAGTACGTGAAATTCCCTCTAGTTTCAATGTATCAACTATATGGTATTTACTTTCCGGCACCCTCTGTGTACTAGTGTCATACAAGACACTGCCGCGCGGGGTAGCCGCGCGGTCTTGGGTGCCTTGCTACGGTTCGCGCGACTCGCCCCGTACGTGTGTGTTGTCCTTAGCGTAAGTTAAAGTTACATTAAGTTGTGTGAAAGCCTAGGGACCGATGAGCTCAGCAGTTTGGTCCCATAGGAACTTACCACAAATTTCCAAATTACAATACACTTTCATGAGAGAAACTACGATCTTTTTGCAAGTCCTACCGAGCGGGGTGGCGCAGTGGTTAGACACTGGACTCGCATTCGGGAGGACGACGGTTCAATCCCGCGTCCGGCCATCCTGATTTAGGTTTTCCGTGATTTCCCTAAATCACTCCAGGCAAATGCCGGGATGGTTCCTCTGAAAGGGCACGGCCGACTTCCTTCCCAATCCTTCCCTAATTCGATGAGACCGATGACCACGCTGTCTGGTCTCCTTCCCCAAACCAACCAACCAACCTTTTTGCAAGTCCATTTGATAGGTGCTGGTACCTTTGTGTATCACCTGCCAATTAACTTATCGAGAAACGAATATTCGAGGAAGACTCAGATGTTGATTTCGTGATGTTATAAACAGTGCTATACTAGCAGGTTACATTTACTGAACTCTCGAATGAACCAGTTCCGCAACATGGTGAAATACGTATACAGGATGATTAGAGAGAAAAAGTATATGCTTTCTGGAAACTGTCACCAAAAAATAACATTGGGGTTTTGGTCCAGCTTCTCATATTAATGGGGATCTTCTTTTCCCCGTCTTCTATTTCAATCTATTTCTGCTGCAACCATCCCGACAAGACAATCATCTGAAGACAGTTTCCCAGTTTGCGGGAATGTTACAAACACAAAAAGTACCCTGAGTAAGTTCAGCATGTTTACCATATTTAATTGTAAATTGTCTGAACACATCAGCACTGTCGTTTTGACGATTCGAAGTTCTGGTCAGGTTCTGTAAGTAAGGTGTTTTTAGTGGAAAGCAGACTACGTACATTGTCTAAAACACCAGTGGCAAAACTGGAGGTGGTATCCAGTACAGAGTCGAAGTTTAGGTACAGACGCTGCGAATCCTGTTAGTGATTATAGTTGCTGTAATTTTCTCTGGGTACAAAATATACTTATCTCCCGTCCACAGAGCTCTAAATCCTAAATCTTGAAACACTGTACTTAGTACCGAACGACGAAAGCAAAGTACTTATGACGATTGTGGCTACGATTCCTGCAGAAAGAGGAAGGCGCTGATCACAGCGATCATAGGCTAGTAATGACAAACTCCATTTACTGTGTTGCCGTGTAATTAATTCATGTGACAGTCACCTGAATTGATGATTATAAACAATGGTGTTGATTATTAACGCAAGTTTTATTATTTATTGTTATAAATATTATGATAATGGCCGGCCGCGGTGGCCGTGCGGTTCTAGGCGCTGCAGTCCGGAACCATGGGACTGCTACGGTCGCAGGTTCGAATCCTGCTTCGGGCATGGATGTGTGTGATGTCCTTAGCTTAGTTAGGTTTAAGTAGTTCTAAGTTCTAGGGGACTGACGACCTAAGATGTTAAGTCCCATAGTGCTCAGAGCCATTTGAACCAATGCGACATCCTACACGGCTAGAATAGTGGTAACAGAGTCGGCCGTGACCTTATCTAATGCACTATATCGGTATTTACCTTATGTTAGTTAAGGAAACCACTGACAGTTTGAATCAGGATGGTGAAACCGAGATTTGAACTCCTCTGCTACCGAGTAATCCGACGGTGCTCGAGGCACTGCGCCACGTTGCTCTATGTGGCTGAGTTGGGTGAATCGGCCAGAATAATCATAGGAGACAACAGAAAGCCTCGAGGAGCACGTTCATTTCATCCTGTTACTTGTCGACTGGTTTAGCTTGCGCCGTCTCGGTCACTAACATGAATCCGAGCTTGAGATAAGCAGGCCTATATAGGAGTAAAATGGTGAGAAATAGCCCTATTCGGTACTGAATGTGATGATAAAGTGGAATACTAATACTGTTTTAACGCTAAGGCGCTACAGGTACAGGTTACAGTCATTCCGCAATATTGTTATTGACAATGTGGCAAGTATGTAACTGTGGGCTACTAATGAGTGCGATCTGGTGTTTGTACTGCTATACGTACCTATGGATATGGACGGCGAATTCCAGTGCCGATATGAAAGAAAGCGAAAAGAGAAGGATTTAATCTTGCGTCGATGATGAGGCCATCAGAAACTAATCACTAACTTGTATTTTGGGAGGAAATTGTCCTTAGCCTTGTCAGAAGAACCATCTCGTCATTTTCATTATTCGACGTGGGGAAAGAACAGCAAATTTAAATGAAGGTGTCCGGACGGGAGAGTTGAACTCAGTCCTGCTGAATACGAGTCCAGCATATTAGTACTGTGCCACTCAGTCTGTGATGTCTGTGTGGTAGCCCAGGTGAGGCGTAGCGCCGTATACCGATCCTGCTTTGGTGGCGGTTAAGTGGGAGATGTGTCTCACTGATGGATAGTGACAGATGGTGACGTGAGACTGGTCGCGCACGTAGTTTGTGTATCAGCCGATAGAGGACAATATTGGATAGGGGCACTGTGATTTTAGTTTCGATTGTGCCCACTAGAGTGCACTAAAGTAATAGAATGTTTTTCATAAACTGTTCTAGTACTTTCATAAAGTGTTATTATGTCTTTGTGTGTATGTAAAATGTTATGAATGTGTCTTAGTAGTATGAATGATGCATGAGTGTGGTTTAAGGTAAATATGAAGATAATTGTTTAACGAGTTATGTAGTGGGATTTAGTGTGGGAACATTTCGAAGAAGTATGGATATGGACAAAGAGGATTTTTGTAGAATAGATTTGTAAAGTACGTTTATGGTAAAGGGAAAGTTAATTCAGGTATAAATAACAATAGTAAATAACTTTATGCATAAGTAAAACTTCAGCATACTAGATAATTACGTCGGTAAGAAGTTCAGTCGTTAGGTTTACTATTTTGCAATTGGTTATTGATGAAAAGCGCGGACTGACGCGGGAAAATGTTGTTTTGCTATTGGCTGTTGAGTGAACTGACCAATGGTAAAGCAATATTCTTCGCGCGCCTTTCTCTGCTGGTAGAGAAGACTTAGAGTATTCTAAAAAGAGAGTGGGAGCCTAGCCATGAAACAGTTCGGACGTGTGTAGTAGTAGTTCCGATAGAAACGATAAGTTGCCCGATCTAGCAGTGTTTTATACATCAAAAGTGTGATAAAGTGACGGAATAATTATTCCGATGGGCGTGTAGAAATTTCGGAATTTTTAAGTGAATTTTGTGACGAGAAAAGACATAAATTCCGCGTGGCGTATTGAGTTGGTCGGTGGCTAAAAACTGTGACTGCATTAAGTACCGACAGACTTAATATTTGGCGTTATCAATCAAAACCAATCAGTGTTTTTGTAGCTATTACGTATTCGGTAAATGCAACACCATAAACTTGCTAACGTGAGTGAAAGGGATTGTGACTGTGTTAAGACTGGCATGGGCTTGGCAGTGATACTTGTTCACCTAAGTTTCAGAATATATTAATTAAGGACAAAATTTCCAATCTTTCATTTCATGTGAAAAGTTTCTCCCGAAACGTAGATTAGTGACTTTAATTGCAGCCTGGTTCACGTCGAAGTACAGAAGCTTTCACTCGGCTTTCCTACTGATGATCTGCTGAGACAATGTTCACAGGTAGGTGAAGGTCCGTCGTAAATGGACGGAAAGAACCACGCCGCCGCACAGGGGTAGACATGTAATACTGACGGACTTCAAAACTCCCTGTAAACGAACTTAAGTACACAAAAATGTTAGATCACATTGGCGTGCTACAAATAAATAGGCGCTAATTATTAACACTGCTGCATTCCATAATTCACATATTATCTTGATTATCCAAATAAATCCGAAGACTAACTTTGTCACACACCCATCACAACGCCTCAAGATAATGGTTACTGTTTTTTATACCCTTACGTCTGGTTCTACCGAAACGGAACATGCTTATCAGGTCCTGACCCCCTTCCTTGTCTCTAACTGCAGATTCAGCCACTGTTTCATTCATCAGGAAATTGCGAAGCAGCCAACAGCCGGCTGTGGGACTGCTTAAACAGTCAAATCTGAGCCGCTAACAATGACTCCGATAACTAGAAGAATATTTGAAGTCTTTGTTTTCTTACGTGTGTTTTTACATAATTCGATGTTATGTGTACAGAGATCCTATCTGTGGTGAATTTACGGCAGTAGCTGGAAGCTGTAATTGGCCTTTACACCTGCTGCTCGCGAGAACAAACGTGCGTGTCTGTCCACATTTAGCGTTCGCTAGAGACGCGTCCGTGGAGCCCGCGTACTGTTTAAGAAGACTGTAGCGGTGTTCCGTCACATCAAAGGCCACGTTTCCAACGAGCGAAAGCCACGACTTGAGCAGCGACGTAAACAAAACGTGTCGTTGGGAGACAGCGGCTCCGCTGTTGTGGCGCCTTTCCAGACTCTCTTTCACAGCCGCGTTTCCGCTACAGAGCAGCGTTACATTGTTAGCCACTGATGATGTTAGACGTCTCTCCGACAAGGGCCGCTTTCGTGACGTAAGGGAAAAACGGGAGTGGATCAGTTCTTCCGTAAAAAACACACCAAATCTCGTGATTTCGTTTGGATTCCAAACTGTTCACTGTAAAGCTATTGATACAGGAATGGCTTTATGCAGAACTCTACTTTTGGAACCTTAATCAAAACCCCACAGACTGCATTTATGAGCAGCCTGTGGTCAAGAATCTAAGCACTTCTAGCTCCGTAATCGCCTAAATACTACACTACTGGCCGTTAAAATTGCTACACCACGAAGATGACGTGCTACAGGCGCGAAAATTAACCGACAGGAAGAACATGCTGTGATATGCAAATGATTAGCTTTTCAGACCATTCACACAAGGTTGGCGCCGGTGGCCACTCCTACAACGTGCTGACATGAGGAAAGTTTCCAACCGATTTCTCATACACAGACAGCAGTTGACAGGTGTTACCTGGTGAAACGTTGATGTGATGCCTCGTATAAGCGTACCATCATGTTTTCGACTTTGATAAAGGTCGAATTGTAGCCTATCGCGATTGCGGTTTATCGTATCGCGACATTGCTCCTCACGTTGGTCGAGATCCAATGACTGTTAGCAGAATATGGAATCGATGGATTGAGGAGGGTAATACGGAACGCCTTGCTGGATCCCAACAGCCTCGTATTACTAGCAGTCGAGATGACAGGCATATTATCTGCATGGTCGTAACGGATCGTGCAGCCACGTCTCGATCCCTGAGTCAACAGATGGGGACGTTTTCAAGACAACAACCATCTGCACGAACAGTTCGACGACGTTTGCAGCAGCATGGACTGTCAGCTCGGAGACCACGTCTGCGGTTACCGTTGACGCTGCATCACAGACAGGAGCGCCTGCGATTGTGTACTCAACGACGAACCTGGGTGCACGAATGGCAAAACGTCATTTCTTCGGATGAATCCAGGTTCTGTTTACAGCATCATGATGGTCGCATCCGTGTTTGGCGACATCGCAGTGTACGCATATTGGAAGCGTGTATTGGTCATCGCCATACTGGCGTATCACCCGGCGTGATGGTATGAGGCGTCATTGGTTACGCGTTTCGGTCATCTATTGTTCGCATTGACGGCGCTTTGAACAGTGGACGTTACATTTCAGATGTGTTACGACCCGTGGCTCTACCCTTCATTCGATCCCTGCGAAACCCTACATTTCAGCAGGATAATGCACGACCGCATGTTGCAGGTCCTATACGGGCCTTTCTGGATACAGAAAATGATCGACTGCTGCCCTGGCCAGCACATTCTCCAGACCTCTCACCAATTGAAAACGTCTGGTCAATGGTGGCCAAGCAACTAGCTCATCACAATACGCCAGTTACTACTCTCGATGAACTGTGGTATCGTGTTGAAGCTGCATGGGCAGCTGTATCTGTACACGCCATCCAAGCTCTGTTTGACTCCACGCCCAGGCGTATCCAGGCCGTTATTACGGCCAGAGGTGGTTGTTCTGGGTAGTGATTTATGAGGATCTATGCACCCAAATCCCGTGAAAATGTAATCACATGTCAGTTCTAGTATAATATATTTGTCCAATAAATACCCGTTAAACATCTGCATTTCTTCCTGGTGTAGCAATTTTAATGGTCAGTAGTGTAATTAATTTGGTGATCAACGTCAGTGGATCACGAGAAGCTGACGCTGGTTTACCCTCTGCTAAAGGTGCAATGCTAGAGGTGCACGTGCGCAGCACACCGCACCCCTCGCCGTTAATGTCGGCTTCCGAAACCGGAGCTACTACATCTACATCTACATTTATACTCCGCAAGCCACCCAACGGTGTGTGGCGGAGGGCACTTTACGTGCCACTGTCATTACCTCCCTTTTCTGTTCCAGTCGCGTATGGCACGCGGGAAAAACGACTGTCTGAAAGCCTCAGTGCGCGCTCGAACCTCTCTAATTTTACATTCGTGATCTCCTCGGGAGTTATAAGTAGGGGGAAGCAATATATTCGATACCTCATCCAGAAACGCATCCTCTCGAAACCTGGACAACAAGCTACACCGCGAT